>NC_133151.1:32114115-32414115 GCF_048418815.1 Hemitrygon akajei | reverse complement strand
CCCGTTTCACTGCCCGTCGTCACACGCCTGCGCATTCCCGCCTCTCTTAACTTCGATGAGCATAAGAAAAAATGAAAATGGCTCCCGCCGCACTCCCGTTCTGATCCTCCGACTTCCTTCTCAGCGGCGAAAGTTTGACATCCAGCAGTAGAACACCCCAAAGTATCCACTCCATTTGTAATTGTTACACTAACATTCCATTGGTAGTAAATACTGTATAACTTTACCAACTCACCAGATTAGCTGATATACAATTTGGGAGGATCACCTGTTCTCAATAAATTCTAAAGGAATCAGTATCCCCTCTCTGTATAAAGTCCAAATCCATGCTAGATTTTCAACTTATCAAGCAAAAATAAAGTTAAAGAATATTCAAGACAAGTCAGTAAAATGAAATAGAGAAGCACAAATCTGAGGAAGGACACAAGACATCTCAAAGGCACTGAACGTACCTCAGAGCTCGGTGCAGTCCATTGTGAAAAATGGGGAAAATATCAAACTGCAGTATTCAAACTACCGAGTTCAGGCCGACCCATCTCAACTTGGTCACTGAAGAATGGCACTTGTAAGTGAGGCTACTGTGAATTTCCTGGCTCTACGATCTCTGTCCTTCACAAATCGTTTTTTTTTATGAAGAATGCAACGGTAGAACGTCTGATTTAATAAAAATCAAAACATATCCTTGTATGTAAATACTTTTTAAAGAGTCATTTAGAAGATACTGTTAAGATGTGGAATAATGTATGCTGGCTGGTTGAGACTGAAGTGGAAAACTTTTGCCTCAACACTATGTGTGGTATAAATCTGATATTGCACATTAGCCAGGTAATACCGTTCCAACTGTAAAACGGTGGTAGCATCATTCTATGGGATACATTTCTACTATTGTGAAAGCAAATCTAGTCAGAATTGATGGGAAGATGAATGCTGCTGAATACACAGAATTGTTGGCTAATAATCTGCTCGAAAGCTTACACCTGCGAGGTAGTTTGATATTCTTCAGGAGAACACCCCAATACGCAATGCAGAAGCAGACATGAAGTGGCTTCAAATGAAGAAAATTGATGTCCGTGAATAGCCCAGTCAGAGTCATGACATTAATCCAATCGAACATCTCTGGCAAGACCGCAGGATTGCTATCCAACTAATCTGGCACAGCTTGAGCAATTTAGCAAGGAGGAATGGGCAAGTCTTGATTCATCACGTAGTGTAAAGCTAAAAGAGACTTATCCAAAATAACTATTGGTTCTAATGACTGTGAAATGTGATTCAATTTACAACTGACCAAGTGTTATGAATACCAATGAACTGCAAACAATTCAGTTTTTGAATTTTTAGTTTCTTATGCTTAACCTTTGTCCATGTGTTTGTGCTCTTCTGTGGAAAACAAGAGCCACTTCACAAAAATATTCTCAATTAAATTGTTCATAACACCTCATTGTAATTCTCATTTATGTGAACAAAATATTGCAGCTGAATACTTTTTCAAGGCACTGTAACTACTTCTCACCCACACTATTCACATCGGGTTTATGATAATGAAAAGGGCCTTCATTTCTTTCTATCCATCTACCTATTCCAGAATTGATTTGAAACATCCTGTGGCCTGTGTTGACAATTTCCTATGTTCTCATCCAGTGACATTTTCCCACATTCCTGCCCAATACTCAGTGGGACTATCTATGTATTGGCAAATAATCCTCTCTTGAATACATTTTTAAAAGACCACTTCCAATTCTCCTGTACAAAGGCATTCCAATTAAATCTCTGAACACAACATTTAAAATCTCTAACCTTTGTTGTGAAACCAAAGTCCTCTTTTTAGTGTCCTGTTTTCAATCACTTCCTGTGAAAACAACTATGCTGTCACCTTACCCTATTCCACAAGACTCCCCAGTGCTCCAGCCTTAACTGTATAAAATACAATTCTGGTTTGAAGGCTATGAGCCAATCCTCAGCCCACCTTGCTTGATGATGCCCTCTGAACTATCTGCACCACGGACGTTAGTGTCATTTGCGATCTGTACATTCATATAAATTTCAAATAACTGGATTGCTCAGGGAGAGCAATGGTTACTTCGAGTGCCGAGATTTAGATGTTTCAGAAAGGACATGGAGGGAAGCAGAAGAGGTGGGGCCGTTGCACGTTTGATCAGAGATAGGGTCACGTCTGCAAGAAAGGTGTAAGTCATGGAGGGATTGTCTACGGCGTCTCTGTGGGTGGAGGTTAAGAGCAGGAAGGGGGCAATAACTCTAGTGCGTGTTTTATTTCTTAATAAGCCGCCATATAGTAACAAGGATATCGAGGATCAGATATGGAAGAAGTTCCTGGAAAGGCATAATAATAACAGATTTATCGTGGTGGGGGATTTTAATTTCCCGATTATGGATTGGCATCTCCCTAGGGCGGGAGGTTTAGATGAGGTGAAGTTTGTTAGGTGTGTTCAGGAAGGTTTCAGGGCACAAGAGGAGAGGCTGTACTTGATCTGACCTTCGGAAATGAAACTGGTCAGGTCAGATCTCTCAGTGGGAGAGTATTTTGGAGATAGTGATCATAATTCTATCTCCTTTACAATAGCATTGGAAACATATAGAAGCAGGCAAGTTAAAAAAAAAGTGTTTACTTGGAGTAAGGGGAATTATGAGGCTATCAGGCAGGAACTTGGAAGGTTAAATTGGGAACATATGTTCTCAGGACATGGTACGTGTGGGATTATCCGTAATGTTAACTGCTCAGGGTAATGCGATGCCTTCTCTGTAATGCTAACTGCTGATGCATTGGGCTCTCTGCAGCTGCGATGTGTTGGTCATAACTACAGGTAACGGGGAACTAACCAATGCGGGACATCCTATTCTTGTCTTGTATGTCTGGGAACTGAGCTTTTCGCGGTTTCTCGGTCGAGGAGGAACAAGAGGAAGGGCGTGTGGGGAGAGCAGGCGGACTACCGGACGGCGGAGACGGGAACCCAAGGGTCCGAGTGTTGGCGGTGTTTCGGCAGAGGCTGTTTGGTAGAGGAGTACTTGCTGCGCAGCTGCAACGATTTATGTGCACGAAATATTTTATTAAAAGTTGGCGCTTTTTATTTTTCTTTTATATTCTATTTCTCTTCTAAGCACATAGCTAAAGCAAGAGTTATAACGTGTAATAATTTAATCGCATATCATGTACTGTCTGGTATTTTATGTTGTGTGTTTGTACCGGGGTGCATTACACAGCATCTACACAAAAGTGATTACACCGTTTGGCCGGGCAGATAGCAGCTTCCGCTAGACGACCGTGAGTTAATGAAGCCTGAGTGTTACATACGGAAGAAATGTTTCAAATGTTCAGGGGGTATTTGTGTGGTGTTCTGCATAGGTACGTTCCAATGAGATAGGGAAGTTATGGTAGGGTTCAGGAACTGTGATGTACAAAGGCTGTAGTAAATCTAGTCAAGAAGAAAGGAAAAGCTTGCGAAAGGTTCAGAGAGCTAGGTATTGTTAGAGATCTAGAAGATTATAAGGCTAACAGGAAGGAGATTAAGAAGGAAATTAGGAGAGCCAAAAGGGAATGGATTAATGAAAATCCCAAGTATGTGAAGAGCAAGAGGCTAAGACGTGAAAGGATAGGACCTATTAGGTGTGACATTGGGAAAGTGTGTATGGAACCAGAGGAAATAGCAGAGGTAATTAATGAATAATTTGCTTCAGTATTCACTATGGAAAAGGATCTTGGTGATTGTAGTGATGACTTGCAGCGGATTAAAATGCTTGAGCATGTAGATATTAAGAAAGAGGATGTGCTGGAAAGCATCAACTGGGTTTGTCGCCTGGACCGGATGAGATATACCCAAGGATACGGTGAGAGGTGAGGAAGGAGATTGCTGAGCCTCTAGCAATGTTCTTTGCATCATCAATTGGGACAGTAGAGGTTCCGGAGGACTGGAGGGTTGCGGATGTTTTTCCCTTATTCAAGAAAGGGAGCAGAGGTAGCCCAAGAAATTATAGACAAGTGAGTCCTACTTTAGTGGTTGGTAGGTTGATGGAGAAGATCCTGAGAGGCAGGATTTATAAATATTTAGAGAGGTATAATAATATTAGGAATAGTCAGCATGGCTTTGTCAAGGGCAGGTCTTTCCCTACGAGCCTGACTGACTTTTTGGAGGATGTGACTAAACAGATTGATGAAGGGGGAGCTGTAGATGTATATGCTTCAGCAAAGCCTTTCGTAAGGTACCTCATGCAAGGCTTATTGAGAAAGTAAAAGGCATGGGATCCAAGGGGAGCTTGCTGTATGGATCCAGAAGTGGCTTGCCTACAGAATGGAAAGAGAAGTTGTAGACGTGTCATGTTCTGCATGGAGATCTGTGACAAGTGGAATGCCTCAGGGATCTGTTCTGAGACCCTAACTCTTCGTGATTGTTATAAATAACCTAAATGAGGAAGTGGAGCGATGGGTTAGTAAGTTTGTTGATGACACTAAGGTTGTTGTGGGGTGCTGTGGATAGTGTGGAGGGTTTGTAAGAGTGTAGAGCGGGACATTGATAGGATGCAAAACTTGGCTGAGAAGTGGAAGATAGAGTTCAAACCAAATAAGTGTGAAGTGCTTCATTTTGGTCGGTCAAATATGATTGCAGACTATAGTATTAATTGTAAGACTCCTGGCATTGTGGAGGATCAGAGGGATCTTGGGGTCCGATTCCATATGATGCTCAAAGCAGCTGCACAGGTTGACACTGTGGTGAAGAAGTCATACGGCGTATTTGCCTTAATCAATCGTGGAATTCAATATCGGAGCCAAGAGGTAATTTTGCAGCTATATAGGACCCTGGTCAGACCCCTCGATTAGAGAGCTTGCCCTATGAGATCAGGTTGATTGAACACGGCTTTTTCTCTTCGGAGCAACGGAGGAGGAGAGGTGACCTGATAAAGGTGTAAAGGATGATGAGCGGCATTGATCGTGTGAATAGTCAGAGACTTTTTTTTTTCCCAGGACAAAAATTGTTACCAGAAGAGAACACAGATTTAAAGTGCTGGGAAGTAGGTACAGATGAGAGGTTGGGGGTAAGTTGTTTTTTTTAACTCAGCGAGTGGTAAGTGCGTGGAATGGGCTGCGGGCATCGGTTGTAGAGGATTTTCAATCGGGTCTTTTAAGAGTCTTTTGGATGGCTGCATGGAGCTTCGGAAAATAGAGGGCTATGAGTAAATATGGTAACCTCTAACATAGGGAAATGTTCGGCACAACTTTGTGAGCCGAAGGGCCTCTGTTGTGCTGTAGGTTTTCTATGTTTTCTATTCATCCACCTGCAGGTTCAGACTTATCCTTATCCTTACCCATAACCATCTGAAAACTTTTAGAATTATCAGGTTTTCTTATTCCTGAGTTCCACTCATATTGTCTTACTGGATGATCCTCTGGGATGTCCTCAATCTTGTGACATTCTACCTGACCAGCAGTATAGATCCACAAACTCTTTTACCTCACTCTGGACTGTCTGAATCGTATGAGTCCTGGAATGTTGAGACACCAGTCTTGTCCTTCTCTCAACCAGATCTCTGCAATGGATGAATCGCTGTGCCATGTTCTAATTCGGGCTCTAAGTATATTTGCTTTCACTGTTCTAAACCGTCGCTGAAATAAACTCACATTTGCCCTCTGGTGCCATTGTGCTCATTAACGTGCCCCATCTTGACTTCTTTTTAGGGTTTTTTCCACCTCATCGCTACCTTCCGCTCAATGCTACTTACTGCCGTGTAGCTCTGTATCCCAGATCCCCCTCCACATGCCACTTGATAAAAATCATCAGGTTGTCTCCAGCAAGATTCCTCTGAGAAGATCCCCTTCAATGTAACCCATCCTTCTTGCGCCAGTCCCACCTATCCTGGAAGAGAGCCCAAAGATCTGTGTTCCTGATGCCTTCCCTCCTGCACCAGATTGTTAGACGCACATTTAAGTGTACGAACTTACCATATCTTACCTTAAAAACATGTGGCACTTGAAGAAACCTTTAAAATGCAAACCCAGAGTTCCTACCTCTTAACTTTCTCCACAACTCCCTAACTTCTCTTTCCAGGTCCTTTTCTCTGTTTTTAGTTCCATCCCTGCTTATCATGTGCCTCTAATATCCTGTCTGTAATGAAAATTGTTTTAAAATTCATTCATTGTATTCTTTTTTTTATTCAACTCAGGATATTTACATATGCATCCGCAAAGAAAGGAGCCTGCACGCGTGTCGAAACAAAACGCTTTGTTTGAACTCGTCTGATTTTAATATAGAAAGCAAAACAAATGTCTACAGTAGTAGCTGCACATAATTCAACTTAATACTTGTCATCTACTAAACATGCCGATCATAGTGTTGGAGAGGAAACACAGGTCGGCGATGTCACGCAGCCTGTTCTCTCTCTCTCTCTCTCTCTCTCTCTCTCTCTCTCTCTCTCTCTCTCTCTCTCATCTCTCTCTCTCTCTCCTCTCTCTCTCTCTCTCTCTCTCTCTCTCTCTCTCTCTCGACGTCTCATTCGCTGCACTCTCTTTCTCCCTCCCCCTCTCCGTCTCTCATCTGTCTTTTCTCGCGATTATTCGCGATGTCTCATTCGCTCTCTGTATCTCTCTCTCTACATCTCTCTCTTCCTGCTCACTTGGTCTCCCGCTCGCAATGTTTCCATCTGGAGCTCACCCTCCCGCCGCCCTTCATCGCGATGTCTGATTCGCTCTCTCCTTCCAGCCCTCAACCAACGCGCTTTCTCCTCTTTGTGCTCACTTTCTCTATCTCTCTATCTTCTAACAGAGAGATAAGTGAACGTAGCGGTACTTTGTCTTCAATGATAAAACAGGAAAATTCCCTTGTAGGACGATATTTCAAGTTGGCATTAACAAGAAAATCCTACAGGTAGAGAAGGAGGAGGAAAAGAGTGCGATGGAAAGGACGGGTTATGACGGAAGCAGGATTTGTTAATAAAAGACGAAAATAACACTCCAAAATCAGGCAGTTTTGTCAGAACCGGGAAGCAGGTGTAACAGATTCAACTCAATCTTCAATTTAACAGGGCGGGACATGTTGTGCAAAGGGGATTTCTCCTGGTTGGTGAGGCCAGTGATGCCGTCGGGATCAGCTGTATACAGCCGTTTTGTAAATCTAAGGCAACACACACAGAATAGGAAAGAGTAAACAGTTGACAGGACTCTGATGAAGGGAATCGGCCCGAAACGTCGACGGTTTGTTCTTTTCCATAGATGCTGCCTGGCCTGCTGAGTTCCTCCAGCATTTTGCATGAGGAAAAGTGTAATCATTCGACGTTTCGAGGAGAGACACTTCATCAGGATCTCACTCTATGTGTTTTTTTTATTTCGAGCGAATACAGATTCTCTGATGTTTATTTTGTTCATCTTTTCATCACATTGTTTCCATTTACCCACAAGTGGGGGGATAGAATAGGGAGCAGGTAGGCAGCTGAGTTGTAATACTTTTCAGCATTTATTTCTCACCGTTCATAAATTTTAAGATCCGATTCAGTGGGTATTTCACCGCATTCTTCAGTTCCTCTTGGAATTTGCTCTGAGTCAGCGCGTAAATACACGTGTTGGTGCAGAAACTGAGAGCCCTCAGCATGCCCGCTGTGTGTTGTGTGAAGTAAAGGGAATCCGCGACAGAATAACCAAACTCATTGAAATCCGTCTATAGATAGAAAATACCACCCGTGTTCCCCACAACGATATGAAACTACCGGTTATGCTGAAGAGCAAAACGATGGATTTGCGTCGGTTCTCCATCTCCCGGTCCGTGTCATTTTCTCCACTCTTTTGTCCCCGGAGCCCCCTGCGGGCTCGACTGGCCGCTAGGATCCGCCTGACAATCAGAATATTGGACAGCAAAATCAGAATGAATGGGACACAAGGGGTTAAAACGCGGTCAATTATGTGAAATGCCGCCCATGAGGGAGAGTTTGTGAAGCTCGGTGTAAAAACACAGTACCAGGGAACACCATCAATTACTTTTTTAGGCCCGTATACGAAGACTCAGGGGACAGTCACCAAACAGGCCAGCACACTCACTGTCCCGATAACCACAGCCGCCGTTTTCTCGGTGCAATATTTTGTTTTCAGCTTCTCACAGCAAAAGGCCAGATATCGATCGACGGTGAAAGCGACAGTCAGCCAGACTGAGGTCGCAGTGCTCGCAGCAACCAACCATAAACTGAGTCTGCACACAGGAGTAATTTGTAGGAATGTTCGGGGAAAATAAATCCGAACAGTCCACCTCAGCAGCGGATCCGAGATAACGACCAGGAAATCGGCCGCAGCCATTCCCATCAGGTAGCGAGTGACACATTTAGAGAGACCGCACTTTCCTCGGGACAGGATCACAATCGCCACCAAGTTTGCTGGAAGAGAGACAGGAAGCCAGAAGTTAAGAAAATACTGAGCAGAAGCCAATGCAGCAGTTTGAGGGGATCCTGTAATATTTCCACTTTATTGTTGCATTTCGCGGTAGGAGGGTCGAAAGAGGGCGCAAAGATGGCGGAGACAGAGAAGGAGTTTACACAGTAAAATAAAGTCAATATGATCTGAATACGGATTCCTTACTGATGACCGAAATGTGAAGTGGCAGCGGAAAGCTAAAACTAAGCTAAAGCTAAAGCTAAAAACTCCTTAGGGACAATACTGGATGGAACATTTTCTACCGGCGCCCTTCGTGTCTCGGCTGAATGAAATGAATAAATCTAATGGCAGGATTCTTCTATTAGACAATTATCAACTTCCATGGCGATCCCTGTCAGTGATAGAACAGCCGAAGGACGGAACAAAAACAGGAAATGCTGGAAACTCTCATTCAGGCAAAACAGAATATGTGGAAAAACAATCAAAGTATCTCTGCTCAGAACCGTTCTCAGAGATTCCGCTGACTCTGGTGTGAACTGGTTTCTCTTTCAATACAAACTGCTTGGGTTTCAGTGTTTCCAGCATTCCCCGAGTTTGTTTCCCATTCCAGCATTTGCCACCTCACTGACTTTACAACAGAACATTGACTGATTCCAACAGATACAGCGGAATCTGACATAACCTCACAGCCTCCCACTGAATCCATCTCAGTGAAGCAGGGAAGATGAATTCAAACTCGGTGCCGTAGTCAAATGTCTGTAACGGTGTAAGATGTAGATATTATATAAAATATTTCACAGTATTGATAACTATGAAGCACCACGTCGGTTGTGTTAATTGACTCAGCATCCACTTCATTGTGTTGTCCATCATCTGCTTTATATTCATTCATATCGCAGACCATTTACAAAAAATCCACAACAGTTTCGTGTTGCAACACCGAACTCCTCACATTTGCTCAAGTGTTAGTGCAATCGATGGTTTGATTCTTGCTCCTAAGTAGACATTCACTCACATTCAAATGCACACGGCCAATTGGCATAAACTCCGCGGGCTGTATAAACAACATATTTGCAAATATAGTGCAGCTACTACAAGACCAAAACCAGAGAGTCGAACATCTCATTATCAATCACAAACCGCTGGCAAAACGCTGCCTGACTCGTTCAGACCCACAGAAATTGGCCGATTCGCTGATTTCCTGATGCGGTTCATTTTTAGATAGAAGTCTCTGAATCTATAGTCGCGGTGTTTCCAATCCATTCCTGAAATGCGAAATACCGGCACTGGAACGTGAGAATTTAAGGCAGCGGCAGGATCAATCACAACATTGGAATTAAACTTCAACATCCACCCACGGCAGCTGACACTGCGGCTTACCGGGAATTCCAAACGCTGAAATACAAGGAGAGTAAACAACTCGAATCCGCCGGATGAGTGGATACACCATTTCATTGTGAATCTCTGATTTCTGATGCTCCTCTATTCACAGCCCGGCAGATAGACGATGCATTCCAAACGGCCCTGATTTATACAGAGGATCTGTCTCCAGAGATACAGTTATAAACCTCACTAAATTTCTTAGTTACAGATGTTTGAGCAAACACTTTAATTCAATACCATTGTCTCTGTTGTAAATATTGGTGCGATTGGAGACAAATACATCAAAACTATTTGGCATTACCTCAGCAGCGTCTCGGGTGTAAACAGGCCGCTAGAGCTTTGTCACATAGCAGCTACACGTACATTTCATCTTTTTTGTTGGATAATTATTCATCTCTGTACGGAGACCACCGACACTGACCGATCACTACCTTTGTCTCTCCAGTCTCTCATTGTCCTTCAGTCCTTCAGATTCTTCCTGGTGACACTCACTCACACACACACACACACACACACGCACGCACGCACGCACGCACGCACGCACGCACGCACGCACGCACGCACGCACGCACACACACACACACACACACACACACATGCGCGCACAGAAACAATTGCACTAATGATTTTTTTCCATGTTATAGTGACAGTCCTGTTGTATATGTTGTTTAATATAACATACTATTTATTATAGCAAACTGTTTGCTTCCAATTCCTCTTGCCGGTGAAAGAAGGAACAGGGAGGTTTGGGTGAAAGTTGAATCAAAAGCTAAAATTAACATGTCGCAACTATTGTTGTAATGGGGAATTTCAACATGCAGCGAGACTGGGAAAATCAGGTTGGTACTGGGCCCCAAGGAAGGGAGTTTGTGAAGTGCTCCGAGATGGATTCTTAGTGTAATGGAGCCTACCAGAGAGGTCAATTCTGAATTTAGTGTTATGTAATGAATCGGATTTATTAAGGGAACACGAGGTACAGGAACCATTAGAAGTTACTCACATAATATGATAAGTTTTTTTTTATCTACAATTTGAGAGGGAGAAGGGAAAACCGGAAGTGTCAGTATTACAGTTGAACAAAGGGGACTATGGAGCCATGAGGAGGGTGACAGAGATATTTGAAGATCATATGAAATTAGCGGGGCCTTATCAGAATACTAGTAAACTGGACTGACTTTTTTAAACCTAAACAGAATCCGATTAGTAACTTCATGAAGATGGTGTTTGGAAACCGGAACCCATACCTGAGTGGCAGGTGGAGGCAGGTACACTCACAACATTAGAGAATTGTCTGGGCAAGCACCGCGACAATCAAGGTTCTGAAGGCAATTGCTCAGAAGTGAATTGTTTTTTTTTCCACTCTAGTGAGATTGATTCCTGAATGTCAGCATGGACGTGATGGGTCGAAAGGCCTGTTTAAGGTGCCTATCGTGCTGAATCGGTGGCACGATTCTGTGATTCTATCTTACATTTGTCAATCACAATAAAGGGTTTAATTTAACCGTGTAATGGACAGAGGATGTGGATAGGGATCCCACAGGGTATAAATAGACAAAGGGATTGGTGAGTAGACTGACACACTCAGAGTGAACACATCATCCGACATGTTG
Organism: Hemitrygon akajei; assembly: GCF_048418815.1. Taxonomy (NCBI): domain Eukaryota; kingdom Metazoa; phylum Chordata; class Chondrichthyes; order Myliobatiformes; family Dasyatidae; genus Hemitrygon; species Hemitrygon akajei. Next base: position 32,402,763 of record NC_133151.1, on the reverse strand, counting down.
TCATGTGTTCTACTTTGTTGCGGCAGTCTGGGTTAGAGTAAGAACAGGAAGTTGCACGGGTCGGTTCATCGAGAAAAAGTGAAAGACAGGAAATCCATCCTTGATCGACTGGCCAGCCCAGGATGGATAATAATTTTGCTCTCAATCATGGATTTAAACAATTTCTGGGCGTCGTACACGAGTTAGCTGGGTCAGACCACTCGGCCGATAGATGCCTGCAGAGATCGAGTTCTATGAATTGTTTACTATGAATTGTTCACCATTATATCACCACTGTTCCATGATTCTGCACGTCTTGGGTCCTGAACCATCTCCAGTGGTGCATGACTGTGGCTCGACTTGCTGTCTGAACTCGGTTTGTCACTCTGATTCCCCACCCTGGTGCAATTCCTGTTATGTCCAGTGAAGGTCTCCATCTTCCGACAAACCGGAGATACAAAACTCCCAGTAATTCGATCGGAATCGGAATGAAGTGAGATTGATGCCTTCAGAATTCGAAGAACTCTACATCGCTTCTTGCCTGTCGCATTATAAAACCAGAATATATAAATGATCTGTTGAACAACACGACGTTAGGTTCAAATTGAAAGTTCCTTTCCCTAAACCTTGAAAACAATCGGTGACTGAAAAGCTGGAGGAAACTGAGAGACTTCTGTGGGAAGGACAAGAAGAAACTGACTGCAATAATGCAGTCAACAAACATCAAGGTAATTCTGTTCACTCTCTTGTGCTCTTTCATGTTTTTGTCCATGATGAACCAACAGCGGTTCCTCGTTAGTATAGTGGTTAGTATCCCCGCCTGTCACGCGGGAGTCCGGGGTTCAAATCCCCGACGGGGAGACTCTGATTTTACAGCCCTTCTTCTAAAAAATGCAAATAAAATTGAACAAATAATTTGGCATTGAAGTGATCAGTTCATGGACCATGGGAAGGTGGAATATCTCTTGTTACTCTGAGTGCAGAACGGTAGAGTCTCCCAAGAAGAAAGAAACGTTGCGTTGCGACTGTTTCTTTGAATCTCCCCGGGAGAGTGTATCCCGCACCGTTCGTTGTTGCACTCAACGACTGAGTCCATAACCCCGACCACACTAAACCGTGGGTTTTGTTGTCAGCCATCAACTCCCTCATGGCCCCACCACGTTAGCAAAGCAACTGACCAACATTAACTTTCACCCTAGAACTCTTCATTTGCATCCTCATCTTTTTTGGTACGCATAATGACTCCAGGCCCCTGCTGTGCCATGGGAAATCAGACTTTACAAAGACCTTTCTTGCCGAGGTTGACTGCAAACTATCTGTGAACACTCCTCGCCGAGGCGCTGGGTTAACTTGTCTTGCTGCAGCTCTTCCCACTTCCCTTCCGTTCTGTAACGGACAACATGCATTGTGGTTGCAGTTGAATTGCCCAGAGAATTCAGGTCTCCTCAGTGATCCTGTCACCGACTATCCTAAAGAGCAGGGATGTTAATCAATAACGTAGGCAGCCGTGCTTTGAGTCATCACTCCGCAGAGTGCTGTCAGGCAACAAATTAAAACAATGTTCACTATCAACAACTGGAGTTGCACAAACTTCCTAGCAGGGGTTCTAACAGGATTTGTATGGTTACAGTTGACGTTGTTCTCAGATATATCAAGGATGTTTGTGGATCATTCCAGGCCAGTGATGGCACAACTACCTCCGCTCTCAGCCAACAGAACGTTTAATGCTGTTCAGTTTTGAGAGAAGATTTTCCAGCTTGCTGACGTTTTGTTAGAAATGTCATTGATTTTCAGACAGAAAATCAAGCGCTGTTATCCAATTACTGGAACACTATGGCCATACTGATGCTCTCACGAGCCCGTCTGGTAGTTTCCCAAAACAGGAACACTACAATCCATAACGTTGCTCAGTCTCCTTCATCCTTCAACGCTGGCAGATGGTATGCGTTTGGTACTGCATACGCCAAATTGTAATAACCCCTTGACAGCGTTTGTTCAGACTAGAGACACCATCAGGGTTAGGGTTAGGGATACCCTGGGACAATCAATACAGTAGGCCTGCCAGTCGACTCTGTAAGTGCCATCAACAGAAGTTGTGATATCACTGACGACTGATACGTACTGTTATCTACATCTGAACCCATTACCCCGTAGTTGCATTAACAGACTTCACCCTCATCCTCATGATGCAACTTAAAAGATGAGGATTCATGTTGTCCATTATAAGAAATTTAATGCCATCGTCAAAACAGTACCATTGGGAAGTGTAATTTATTTGGACATTTGAGCCAAGTGGTCCCTTCACAGCTCCAACATTGTTACCAAAGTTAAAAACAGACTCATTCTTGCCCGAAACTCGTCACCTCCATTTGGCCTCCAGTCGAATATTTTGGGTTCTGGTGAGATCATGGATGGACGAATCAGCGTGGATAACTTCTCTCACGTCAGCTCTGAACAACCGATGTCCTCACTATTATTGGCTCTCTAACGCGTGTCCTGTCTTATTAATTTGCTTGTTCATTGGTATTTGCAGATATTGTCGTCTTTTTCTCCTTGATTGTTTCTCAGTCGTTGTATGTTTTTCTTTGATTATATGGTATTTCTTTGTTCCACTGTGTATAATTGCAAGAAAATGAATCTTGATGTGGCAATTGGGACATACACTGATTGTACTTTGATAATAGATTTACTTTGAACTTTGTGTATCGCATGCCGTTCTGGTTTCCTTTCGTGAATAAAACTATTGGTTTCCTTGATGTTGAGGAGCAGGATGACCATATTGATGGCGAGTTTGTCACCGAGCAGAGGTTGAATTGACTGCGATTATGCATGCTGAAATTCAGAAGAATACGAGGAAACCTTAGTGAAACATATAGAATTGTGAAAGGAGTAGACGAGATAGGGGCAGCAAAGTTATTTCCTCTAGGCTAAAACTGGGGGTCCTAACATCAATATTTGGGGGAATAAATTTAGGATGGAGTAAATAGGAAACTAGATATAAAAGGGAGTAGTGAGTTTGTGACATTCTCTGTGCAATGAAGTAATGGAAGCTAACTTATTAAAGACATTTAGAAGAAATTTATCAGGAAATTTGATGAAGGAAAAGCAGTTGATGTTGTCTACATGGACATTTTGCAAGCCCTTTGACAAGGGCTCGCATGGATTGTTGATCAAGAACGTTCACTACCAAGGTGTGGTAGTAAACTGCATTACAGTTTGATAGTGGCAGTAGATGCTGCCTCTCTGACTGGAGGCTTGTGACGAATGGAGTGATGCAGGAATGGGTGCTGGCTCTGTTGCTGTTTGTAATACATATCAACGATCTGTATCATAATGTGCTAAATATGATCAACAAATTTGGGCATTGCACCAAGACTGGGGGCAGAGTGGACAGCAGGAAAGGTTATCAAAGCTTGCAATGCCATCGGGTACGGCTGTAAACACGCCAGATTGAATTTAATGCAGACAGGTATGAAATGTTTCCGAGGACAAACATGCGGAGAACGTGTTGAGTGAGAGGTGGGGCACTGCGAATAATTGCTTCCCACCAGTCGCCAATATATTGTCGATGCTCGTATCTTTCCTGTAACACCGTGAACTCTAATTTGTTTAGCAGCCTTTTCAGTGGCACTTGAATAAGGTCTTCTGAAAATCCAAGTGAACAACATCCCGTGGCTCTACTTTTTCTATTCTGTCTGTATTTCATCAAATAATTCCTACAGATATGTCAGGAAAGATTTCCCATTAAGGAAACCAATTTTGTCCTTCACGTTTTACCAGGTGCCACCAAAGCATTCAGAAATCTCTACCTTAATAATTGACTCCAGCATCTTCCCAACCACAACAGCCATGCTAATATGTCTGTAACGTCCTGTCTTTTGCTTCCCTGCCGTCTAGATCTCTGAACCATTTCAGAAAGCAGTGATTCTTGAAAGATCATTTCTAACACCCCATAATCTCATCAGCTGCCTCGTTCACAATCCGGCGGTGCAGTCCTATCTGCTCCAGGCGACATCTCCTTTCAGGTCTTCCAGTTTCCCAAACAACTTCTCATTAGAAATAGCAATTACACTCCCTTCCGTCTCCATATTCATTCCGAAGCAAAGGCTGGGAATAAATATAGCGTTTTTAGTCGCTTACCGATAACGAGAGGTGATCTGGAGAGCGCTTGGCCTTGTACGTTGTCTATCGATGTTCTAGATGACGAAATTAATGGTGTTGTATGTGAAGGAAAATGAGGTGGAAGGCCTGGTAAAGCAGGAAGTTCGCAGAAGTACTTGGACAGATTTGGAGAATAGACAGATACGTGGTAGATGGAATACAGAGTACGGTTGTGCAGAGTCATACATTTTAGTAGAAGAAACAAAAATGTACACTATTTTCCAACCGGGGAGCAAATTTATAAATCAGTAAGCAAATGATCTCGGGAGTCCAACTGCAGGGCTCCATCAATGTTAAGTTGCAGATTGAGTCGATGAGTAAGGCAGGCAAATGCAGTTTTAGCCTTCAATCCGCCAGGACTAGCATCTAAAAGCACAAATATAATGATGGTGTATCGTAAGACATTGATCAGATTCATTTGGAGGATTGTAGACAAGTTTGGGCCCAATTTCTAATAAAGGATGCGCTGGCATTTTGTGGGCTCAGTGGGGTTTCACGAGAATGATCCCTGAATGAAATGACTAAAATAAAAGAAGTGTTTGGAGACTCTGAGCCTACACACGTTAGAATTTAGAACAATGAGGTAGGACCTCATTGAAACCCATTGAATATGGAAAGATCAAGTGGATGTGTAGAGGGTGTCTGTCCGGTTTTTCTGACACCACCGCTGATGTCCAGCTCAATCACCCGGGACATAGTGATGAGATGCCGTGAAAAATATCCTTATGCCTCCCGAGCTGAGTGGTCGCAGTTGCCATGGTGACTGATTAGGGCGGTAGACCAGAAGTTCATTGAGGTTTCACTAATCATGTTCCACCGCCGTTTAAGCGGATCCATTCAGAGTCACTTGTGTCCACGTAATTAGAAATTCCTTTAATCCTTCTACCAAACTGTTAATTGCGTCGCCATCTCCTGATAAAGCTATGGGATAAAGAAAAGAAAACTGTTTATTTTATTGTGCTTCAAATCTCTTGTTATCAATTCAGGCTGTTCATTGGAAATTCTGTCGATTGAGTGACTCTCATCATTCTTGACATTCGACTGATCATCTGCCGCCAACATGGGCAGAACTACTTTCCTATTGAGCCGTACATCGTCAGAATTGGCTCCTAATCATGGGGCTCCGTGAGTGTGTGAAGAAATGAGATTATTCCAGATAGTATCAGCTCATAATGCTTAAGGTCTCCTCAGCAGACAAAACTACTGACCCTTTGCCGCGCCCCCTACGTCTCTAAAGGTATCATTCTTCAGGCAGGGCCCCCACCTGCAGGCAGGAGAAGGGGGTTGTTTGGATCTCCATTTCTCAGAGGGCAATAGAAGCAAAATCTATTAAAGAGAGAAATCAAAGATTCAAAGTATATTTATTATCAAACAAGGTATACATTATACATCTTGAGATTTGTCTGCTCATAGGCAGCCACATGGCAAGAAACTCGAATAAACCAATTTTCAAAAGACCATAAGACAGTGCGCAGAGAAAGAGAGAGAAAGAAACACACATCGAGCAAACAAGAGAAGCAAGCTCACAGCATCCCGAATCAGACTGGATAACATATCCGCTCCCGGAGCATCCGGAGTAGGCCAAAAGACTCGGTCCCCGGTTTTTACACCAACGTGACAGAAAAACCTTGTTGTTCAACCCATTGATGTTTGTCCCGAAGAACAGCCCAGAGACTGTTACGAAGGATGAACAACTCTGATGGGCAGAAGGGTACAGAGTTGCCAATATTTTTCCCTCCCCTGGGAGAATTACAAACCGGTACTATTGCCATGCTGCTAATGAGAGAGAAAGAGATGGAACAAAAACATACTGGGACTGGAACATTTGCTTCAGATAAGGCAGAGATAACATCGGGAGTGAGACTTGTTGTTCCACCATATTATGACTCCCGAAAGACTTATGGCTTCTGAGAAGGGTTGTTTACTTGGTACCATTCTGTTTATTAAAATTCCTCAGGGAAGGCCGGAGTGGGCTGGTTTGATGGGCTAAGCCATTCAAAACTGATTGACACCTGAGACTCCGTGAGTAGGGATAAAAGTGAGGTCTGGGGAGACACCCCTCAGACACATCAAAAGATGTACCAGGAGACACACCAAGAGATGCACCAGGAGACACACTAGTGAGCACTGCTTCAGTGTTGGAACCCACGAGAAGGTGTGCGCGGATCGGAGACCGAACGAAGGATCGGTCAATTTTAATTTACAATGTTTATAGCGAGGCCGGTAGGGGCGTGTGTGTGTGTCCACCCTTGCCTGGGGTAACGAGTCCACCATAGAAGAACGGTCGAGCTAAAGGACAGAGGGGTCATACCTGAATGGCCACAACAACACATCGACGGATCAAGAACGTAAAGGAAGGTTTGACTGGCTGTCACTGTTCTCTCTCTCTCTCTCTCTCTCTCTCTCTCTCTCTCTCTCTCTCTCTCTCTCTCTCTCTCCTCTCTCTCTCTCTCTCTCTCTCTCTCTCTCTCTCTCTCTCTCTCCAACAATTACAACACATCGACCAACAACTACCTCAGCCTGTATGAATTGAACTGAACTTTATATTCACATATGACAATTCATTATCCCCTAGACATCGAAAGAGCTTGTTTATTATTGATTATTATTATACCCACACTTTTAGGTTTAGAATTGCTAACGTGTATTATCTGTATATTTGCATTGTGGGTATTGATTTGTATATTTTACGAATAAACACTGTTTTGAAAATAGTACCAGACTCCAACGGATACTTCTATCTTGGCTGGTAAGACACCCAGTTACGGGGTACGTAACAAGACAAAGAGAGAAAATACGGAAGACACACGGTGGAAATTAAACAGAATGTGTGACAGCAGGCCGACTGAAACCGTGTCAATAAGTAATGCAAAACACGTTCATTGCTGACATGTCGGGAATGAGGTCTCCGAATGGGTGGAAGCACAGACAGCAGAGAGATCATAATAGGATGGGGCAGGGGTGAGGAAACACGGCAAATAATACAGAGAGACACGGGCAGAGAGATAGGCGCGATAAACATCAACAAAGAGCAGTTATTAAGAGAAACCACGTGATGTCAGCAAAGAACCGATAAATAAAACTGAAAGTAAAGAATGGGAATCGTCCACAATGGAGCAGCGCAACACCACGTTTAGCCAATAGCAGAGTGGCGCAGCGGGAGTGCATTGGGTCAAAGGTCATCATTTCGGTATAAATCATCTATGACTTGTCTAATTTACCACGGATTCAGGAATCGAAACGTCTGCGCGCTCGGTAAACAAACTAGAGTGTTGAATGCAGGGAATAGTCATAAAGATTTTGCCTAAGATGGAGAGTTCCGGTATAAACCGAGAGTGGATTGAGTTCAGATATATCCATGGAGTGCTGGAGGTGACGGAGATCTTTGAAGGTCATATCAAATTAGCGGGGCCTTATCAGAATACTAGTAAATGTCCTGACGTGTGTACACCTACACAGCATCAGATGAGGAACTTCATGAAGATGGCTTTTGGAAACTGGAACCCATGCCCGAGTGGCAGGTGGAGGCAGGTACACTCACAACATTAGAGAATTGTCTGGGCAAGCACCTCGACAATCAAGGCACTGAAGGCAATTGCTCATAAGTGAATTGTTTTTTTTTCCTCTGGTGAGATTGGTTCCTGAATATCAGCATGGACGTGATGTGTCGAAAGGCCTGTTTCAGGGTAGTACGTTTCTGTGATTCTATCTTACAGTTATTAATCACAATAAAGGGTTTAATTTAATCGTGTAATGGACAGAGGGTGTGGATAGGGATCCCACAGGGTATTAATAGACAGAGGGATTGGTGAGTGGACTGACACACTCAGGGTGAACACATCATCCGACATGTTTTGATGTGCTCTACTTTGTTGCGGGAGTCTGGGTTAGAGTGAGAGCAGGAAGCTGCACTGGTCGGCTCATCGAGTAAATGTGAAGGATGGGATCATCCTTGATCGACTGGCCAGCCCAGGATGAATAATAATTTTGCACTCAGTCATGGATTTAAACAATTTCCTGAATTTGTACACGAGTAAGCAGGGTTAGACCACTCGGCCAAGGGCAGTCTGCACAGATCAGGTTCTATGAATTGTTTACTTCTGATAGTTTCGATGATAGATGAAAACACTGCTAACTGCGATTGCCGGAAATCAGGAAGACAGCTATGTTCACTATTATATCACCATTGTTCCATCATTCTTCAGGAGGCTTGGATCCTGAGCCATCTCTAGTGGTGCATGACTCTGGCTCGACCTGCTGTCGGAATCTGGTTGGTCACTGATTCCTCACATTGGTGCAGTTCCTGTTATGTCCAGTTGGGGTCGCTATCTTCTGATAGACCGGAGATGCAAAACTCCCAGTAATTCTTCCGGAAACGGACTGAAGTGAGAATGATCCGTTCAATGTTTGAAGAGCTCCACATCGTTTCTTGCCTGTCGCATTACAAAACCAGAATATATAAATGATGTTTTCAACATCACGGAGTTGGGATCGAATGAGAGTTCCTTTCGCTTGAGCTTGAAAACAATATGTGACTGAATAGCTGGATGAAATTGAGACACTTCTGTGGGAAGGATACAAAGAATATGACTCCAGTATTACAGTCAACAAACATCAAGGGAATACTGTTCATCCTCTTGTGCTCTTATATGTATATGACGTCACGAACCAACAGCAGTTCCTCGTTAGTATAGTGGTTAGTATCCCCGCCTGTCACGCGGGAGACCGGGGTTCAATTCCCCGACGGGGAGACTGTGATTTTACTGCTCCACTTCAGCAATATTATCTGAAAAGGACAAATAATTTGGCATCGAAGTGATCAGTTCATTGGACTTTGGGAAGGTGGATAATCTCTTGCTGCTGTGAGCCCCGAACGGTAGAGTCTTCCGAGAAGAAAGAGAAGTTGTGTTCAGACTATATCTTCGAATCTCCCTGGGAGAGTCTGTATCCCGCACCGTTCGTTGTTACACTCAGAGACTGAGTCCATCACCCCGACCACAGAAAATCGTGGCTCGGCTCTCAGCCAACAGAACCTTTGATGTTGTTCAGTTTTGACAGGGAACTTTGCAGCTTGCTGGCATTTTGTTAGAAATGTCATTGATGCTCAGACTTACAGTATATCAGCACTGTGGCTGTGTTGTTATCCAATTACTGCAACACTAGGGCCATACTGATGCTCTCACGAGCCCGTCTGGTAGGTCCCCAGAACAGGAACACTACAATTCAGTAACGATGCGCAGTCTCATTCATACTTCAACGTTGACAGAGGGTATGTATTTGGTACTACATATGCGAAATCGTAATAACCCCTTGACAACGTTTGTTCAGACTACAGACACCATTTATATGGAAAGGCGTTACCCTGGGACAATAAATACAGTAGGCCTGCCAGCCGACTCTGTCAGTGCCATCAACAGAAGTTGTGATATCACTGGTGACATAGGTATTGTACGTACAGTTACCTAAATCTGATCTCACTATATCGTAGTTGCAATAACAGACTTCACGATCATCCCCATGAAGCAGCTTCAGAGGTAAGGATTCATGCAGTGCAATATAAGAAATTTAAGGCCATCGTTCAAAACAGTTCCACTGGCAAGTGTAATTTCTTTGGGCTGTTCAGTTCAGTGCTCCCTTCACAGATCTAACGTTGTTACAAAAGTAGAAAACCGATTCAATCTTGCCCGAACTTCATCCTTGTCCATAAAGACTTCATAAAACAGCACTTCGAAGGGACAGAAAAGCTGGGTAATAAGGTATGGTGGTCGGATGAGAATAAAGTGGAGATTTGTGGCTTCACCCTAAGGTTTGTTGGTGGTGTAAATCTAATACTGCACATCAACCAGGTTATACCATGTCCACTGTAAAGTTCCGTGGAGGTAGCATCACGCTATGTAATACATTCATGTCATGGAAATCTAGTCAGGATTAATGGGAAGATGAATGTTGATAAATACTGAGAGACCTTTATAAAAGTGATCGAAAGCTCAAACTGAAGTTGAAATTTATTTTATAGCAGAGCATCCCGAGGAGCACGGCCAAATCAACCATGGAGTGGCTTCAAATGAGGAAAATTGATGTCCTTCGATAGTCCAGTCAGAGACCTGTCGTTAAACCAATCGAACATCTCTGGCAAGACTTCAGGAATGTTGTTCACCGGCGCTCCCCCATCTAATCCAGCACAGCTCAGGTAATATTGCAAGGAGGAATCGGCAAGTCTTGCTTCATCAAGTTGTACAGAGCTCAGAGAAACTTATTTAAAATTACTACTGTCTCTAATATCCGTGGCAGGTACCTCAACTAGGTACTGAGCGGAGGGTCATGAATACTTTTAAACAGACAACATTCCAGTTTTTGATAGTTTAGGTTTTCATGCTTCAAAATTTTCGCGGATTTATATGCTCAAATTTGAAAACAAAGAGCATATAATTCATAAATAAAGATACTGTGTACATACATCTAGTGGTGTCTCTGGACCTGTCTTCAGTGATGTTCCTGGAATCATCGGGTGCTTCGGGTCTTTCAACATCATACACCCTCGTCCAGGTGACCAAGCCGGAGCTGATCAGACCCCAGCTTGTGTCCAGATGGCTAGCTACTTAAGACTCCATGGCTTCCCTCTGCTGAGCCACAGTCACCTTGAGGCCCACTCTGCCGCATTGGTGGTATTGCGGATGGCTCTCCTCTTCCTCTCTCCCTCGATGCACAAATTGGTGAAGACTCTGGCTACGGAGCGGGATAAGAATCCCTTCCATCCATCCTCCACCTGGAGACACTTCGCTCTCTATCCAGCCTGCTGACAGTTGCTGACCAGTCCTGCGTACTTGGAGAGCTTCCTTTCAAAGGTCTCTTCCAAGTGATCTTCCGATGAGACTGTCAGCTGGAGCAGCACCATTTGTTTCATTGACTCAGACACAAGGACAATGTCCGGTCGCAGGGTAGGGGCTGCGATATGGTTGGGGAACTTCAGCTGCGTTCGAGGTCAGCCAACAACTGTCAGTCCCTTGCAGATGTCAAGATGCCAGCAGATGTTCTTTCGGCGGGTCCTGGCGGCTCCCCAGCTCTGACAAAGGCGATGGTCTGCGTGGAGGGTCGAGACCGCTTCACCCACTCAACTCCTCCGTTGATGGCTTCAGCGATGGCCTTCAGCACCTGATCATGCGGAGGAGTTGAGTACCGTCCCTCACCAAGTGCCGTTGTACAGCCGCTGAGGATGTGCTCCAGGGTTCCTCGCTTGCAGCACAGTGGGCACGCAGCTGACTCTGCTATGCCGCATGTGTGGAGGTTTGATGGGCTTCCAAACACGTCGAACACTATCTGGATGAGAAATTGGATGCGGAGTGGTTCGGCTTTCCAAAGCTCAGCCCAGGTCACTTTCCTCTCAACCTCATATTCCCATCTTGTCCAAGCTCCCTGTTGTTTCATTCTCATCGCCTTGCAGGTTCTCTTCTCCTCCACTACTGCTCTCAACTCCTCCTGAACTAGGGGGCGCCTTTCCTTCCCTCTGATGGTGTCCGTCTGGGGAGTTGGAAAGGATCCTAGCCCAGCTCGGCCTCGTGTGACCATTCCCACTAGCTTCTTGCGAAGCAGCCTTGGCTCTGCTTCCTGAACAGCTTCCTCTGCCCTCCACTTCCTCTCAGTCCACACCTGGATCCCTGCTCTAACCACCTTCGGATTACCTGAGTCCCTGTACTGTACCACTTTTCTGGCTCTGGTCACCATGAATTCTCCTCCAATGATTTGAAGGGCAGTTGCAGTTTGTTGTTGTGTCTATGGAGTGCGATGCTGCTCAGACTCGTTGGCAGCCCCAGTCATCTCTTGAGGTGGTTACTAACCCTCCTCTCTAAGGTGTCGTCTGTCGAGATCGGAGCAGCATAGACCAGGAGGGGCCACAGGATTCAGGGAAGAATGTCATGCTGATACACCCAGGCTTTGAACTTCCAGGGTAGGCCAGACTTGTCCGCAGATTTCAGCCAGACATCCAGTTCGCTGCAGGTCGCCTGAATGGATGCCGTGTCCTTTAAAGAGCAGTCAAAAACCTTACTGAAGCTCCTGGCTGTCATTTCTGTGATGGTTGGGATGGCTGTGCCTGCGATGTTGAACCAGAACTTGTTCTCCACCTTCATTTTCCTCAGCACCATAGATCTTGATTTGGCTGGTTTGAAACGCAGCCGGGCCCACACCACCAGCTTTTCGAGCCCCTGCGGAATCTACCGGCAGCCGAACACTGATACTGTGGTGACTGTGAGGTCATCCATGAATGCCATGATTGGTGGTTACCGATGAGCGGAATCCATTCTGGGCTCTCTGCACTCTGGTTCAGCAAACTTAGTGAGCATGTTCAAGTCAAGTTAAGTCACTTTTATTGTCATTTCGACCATAACTGCTGCTACAGTACATAGTAAAAACGAGATAACGTTTTTCAAGACCATGGTGTGACATGACACAGTACAAAAACTAGACTGAACTACGTAAAAAATAAAACACAAAAAAAAATAAAATCTACACTAGACTGCAGACCTACTCAGGGCTGCATGAAGTGCACAAAATAGTGCAGTCAATACAATAAATAATAAACTAGACAATGGTGCAGTAAGGTGTCAGTCCAGGCTCTGGGTATTGAGGAGTCTGATAGCTTGGGGGAAGAAACTGTTACATAGTCTGGTCGTGAGAGCTCGAATGCTTCGGTGCCTTTTCCCAGACGGCAGGAGGGAGAAGAGTTTGTGTGAGGGGTGCGTGGGGTCCTTCATAATGCTGCTTGCTTTGCGGATGAAGCGTGTAGTTTAAATATCCGTAATGGCGGTAAGAGAGATCCCGATGATCTCCTCAGCTGACCTCACTATCCGCTGCAGGGTCTTACGATCCGAGATGGCGCAATTTCCGAACCAGGCAATCATGCAGTTGCTAAGGATGCTCTCAATACAACCCCAGTAGAATGTGATGAGGATGGGGGGTGGGAAATGGACTTTCCTCAGCCTTCGCAGAAAGTAGAGACGCTGCTGGGTTTCCTTTGCTATGGAGCTGGCGTTGAGGTGATGGAGTAAATGGATAGGTAAACAGGGGTATAGATTAGAAGGCATTAAAAGACAAGTGATTAGCTAATGATCAGTTACCTTATAGGAACCTGTTATTGGTCGCTGTACAGTCAAAAAGGGAACCTTACCCAGCAACAAGTGATGAACCAGACATTGTTCGCTAATAGCGTTAGACATAGGTCTAAATAAAGAATTATCTGGTCGCACGGAGCATTTTTGAGGTATAACATAACTAAATGGGAGAAGGACAGCGTTGGGGCAGTGTTGGTAGAACTTTAGAGAGTAGGGGCAGGTGTCAACATAAGAAACTCACATTGTGTCCATGCTGGCCTTGGCAGAAATAATTATAACTGACCAATCATGATTTTATATCTAATTGTGTATTAGCAGTGATTGAAACTGTTCTAAAACTGTATTAACGCGCGTATTTATAATATTTCCTGTAATGAATAATGTTATAAATTGTGTGGAATTGTGTTCGGGGGGCGGGGGCAGTGTCCAGACTGTCTCTTTGGGAGATCAGTCTGTATCTTACCCCATAGCATGCTATAAATAAACAGTGAAGTTTGACGAAGTATCGATTGTTTTATGGTTTTATTGAATTCGTGGTACCTTGCGCTATTGCTTCGGGTCGATCCGCCTTTGACAATTGGGCGAGCCAGTCAGGAGTCCAAGACGAGGTATTCCCGAGAGACGGCGTTAGTGGTCGCCTCGGTGGCCGTGACTTGAGATGGATGGGCCCACAAGGTAAGATTTACCTTGATCTGTCCCATTAACTGTCCACCTTGACGACCCATTCATCTGGCGGGTAACCTCTGACGGACGCCTTCCGAAACCTGAGCTGAAGATCGCCCGAGTACCACAGGTAAGTAGATTCGGGGTAACAGAGGACCCGACGAGATATTGTGGGTATTAAAGTTTATGAGGTATCGGGGTAACAGAGGACCCGACGAGATGTTGTGAGAATTTAAAGTTTGTAACGTGTTGTGGGAATTAAGGTCTCAATACTGGAGACCCTCAGGGCTGCTTACTGAGTCCCCTCCTCTACTCCCTGTACACCAATGACTGTATCTGCTACCACAGCTCCAAAATACTAATTAAATTCGCCGACGACACTACATTGATTGGCCTAATTTCAAACAGTAACAAGCTGGCCTACAGTGAAAAAGTCATTTCTCTGACACAGCGGTTTCAAGAAAACAACCTCTCCCTCAATGTCGAAAAGCTAAGGAGCTGCTGGCGGATTACAGGAAGAATGGAGACGGGTTAAACCCTGTTGACATCAGTGGATCTGGGGTTGAGAGGGTAAAAAGCTTCCAATTCCTCGACATCCACATCACTGAGGACCTCACATGGTCTGTGCACACCAGCTGTGCAGTTTAACAGGTACAACAGCACCACTTTCACCTCAGACGGTTGGTGAAGTTTGGTATGGGCCGTCAAATCCTAGGAACTTTCTACAGGGGCACAATTGTGAGCATCCTGACTGGCTGCATCACTGCCTGGTAGGGAAACTGTACCTCCCTTAATCGCAGGACTCTGCAGAGAGTGGTGCAGACAGGCCAGCGCATCTGTAGCTGTGAACCCCCAATGAATCAGGACATGTTCAAGGACAGGTGTATGTAAAAGGCCCGTAGGATCATTGGGACCAAAGCCTTTCCAACCACAATCTATTCCAGCGGCTACCATCCGGGAAGCGATACCACAGCAAAATAGTTTCGTCCAAAAGTCTCCGGGATAGCTTCTTCACCAGGGCATTAAACTAATAAACTCACGCTGATTTGAGTGCACGCTATAATACATTGACTGTTCTATTTATTATAAATTATTGTAAATTACCATAATTGCACTTTGTACATTTGGATGGAGACGTAACGTAAAGATTTTTCCTCCTCATGTATGTAAAGGATACAAAAAATAAAGACAATACAATTTAGTTCAGTTCAATTCAAATTCAGTTCCCAGCACTGATCCTCCTGGAACGCCTCTGTCCACAGATCTCCAGTTAGAGTAACACCCTTCAACCATTGCTTTCTGTTTGCAATCTCCACCGAGCCTAAATGCTCTGGATGAGACCACCATGAAAGGCCTTGCCTCATCAAACAACCATTTTACATTATAAAAATGTGACAAGGTTTGTAAACTATAATCTCACCCACACAAAGCCATGTTGGCTACCCTGAAAAATAATATGCCTTTACCGATGTGAGTTGATTCTATGAGTAAGAATTAATGTACAGATTAATGCACGAGTCAACCATTTACCGGACGTGCAGAAAAGCTGGATGAACTCAGCAGGTCGGGCAGCATCCGTTGAAAGAAGCAATCAACGCTTCGGGTCGAGACCCTCCGTCAGGACTAAAGAAGGAGGGGGCAGGGACCCTATAAAGAAGGTGGGGGAGGGTGGAAAACCAATCAGAGGAAAGATCAAGGGGTGGGGGAGGGGTAGCAGGGAGGGGATAGGCAGGAGAGGTGAAGAAGGAATCTAAGGGGAAAGCAGGGTAGTAGAAGAAGGCAGAGTCGTGAGAGGTGATAGGCAGCTAGAAGAGGAGACAGAGTGAAGATGGGATGGGGGAAGGGAGAGGGAGGAAATTAACGGAAGTTGGAGAATTTGATGTTCATACCAAGGGGCTGGAGACTACCCAAACGATATAAGAGATGTTGTTCCTCCAACCGAAGTTTGGCCTCACCATGGCAGTAGAGGAGGCCATGTATGGACATATCCGAATGGGAATGTGAAGGCGAGTTGAAGTGAGTGGCAACCGGGAGATCCTGTCTGTTGTGGCGGTCGGAGCGTAGGAATTCTCCAACTTCCGGTAATCCCCTCCCTCTCCCTTCCCCCATCCCACCTTCACTCTGTCTCTTCTTCTAGCTGCCCATCGCCTCTCATAACTCTGCCTTCTTCTACTACCCATAGTGCTTTCCCCTTAGATTCCTTCTTCACCTCTCCTGCCTATCCCTCCCTGCTACCCCTCCCCCATCCCTTGATCTTTCCTCTGATTGGTTTTCCACCCTCCCCCCACCTTCTTTATAGGGTCTCTGCCCCTCCTTCTTTAGTCCTGACGAAGGATCTCAACCCGAAACGTTGATTGCTTCTCTCAACGGATGCTGCCCAACCTGCTGAGTTCATCCAGCTTTTTTGTACGTCTTGATTTGACCACAGCATCGACAGTGCACTTTGTGTTAACCATTTCCTGGATTGTCTCTATTGCTTTGTTAAACAGGGAAATAATTTTGGCTCATCAACAGTCCACTGCAACAACCTGTGTGTAACATGCTGTAGGGTTTCACTGATAATGGAATGGTTTCTCTATAGATGCAAAGTTTGGGTTATGACGAAAGATAACGCCGTTAGGAATGTTGTTGTCCTTCCAAGTGCGCTGGAAGAGAGACTTTCGCGGTCTTTTGGCCGGGGAGAGATGAGGAGAGAAGACGCGAATGGAGAGATTTGGTAGACCACCGGACGAATTGGACTTGGAGCGAGGACCCGAAGGGCAGCGACGATCGGAGGAGGTTGATGGTGGACAATCAAATTATCGGTGACCTCCAACTTTGTGCAACAGACTGTTTCATAAGATTAGGCCCCTTTTGATCCGAGACGGTGCAATTCCCGAACCAGGCAGTGATGCTGCTGCTCAGGATGCTCTCGGTCCATCCTATGTAGAATGTGGTGAGGACGGGGGTGGGAGATGGACTTTTCTCAGCCTTCGCTGAAAGTAGAGACACTGCTGTGCTTTCTTGGCTATGGGCTGGTGTTGAGAGAGCAGGTGAGATTCTCCGTCAGGTGAACACCAAAAAATTTGGTGCTCTTAACGATCTCCACCGAGGAGCTGTCGATGTTCAACGGAGGGTGGTCGCTCCGTGCCCTCCTGAAGACAAGAACCATCTATTTTGTTTTGTTCACATTCAGAGACAGGTTGTTGGCTCTGCACCAGTCCGTTAGCCGCTGCACCTGCTCTCTGTAAGCTGACTAGTCGTTCTTGCTGATGAGACTCACCACGGTCGTCTCATCGGCGAACCTGATGATGTGGTTCGAGCTGTGTATTGCTGCACAGTCGTGGGTCAGCAGAGTGAACAGCAGTGGACTGAGCACACAGCCCTGGGGAGACTCCGTGCTCAGGTTGATGGTGTTGGAGATGCTGCTCCCGATCTAGACTAACATATGTCTCCCAGTCAGCCCACATCTTGTATACCTCTTTCAAGTCACGTCTCATCCGGCTCCCTCCAAAGAGAAAACTGCTCCCTTCCTCAACATGTCCTCACAAGACATGCTCTATGAAGTTTAAAGTTCAATGTAAATATACTGGCAATGTTTACACGTGTCACCACATACTACCCTAAGATTCATCTTCTTTTTCTCGTTTGTAGTAAATACGTGCGGTTCCATGGTGTAATGGTGAGCACTCTGGACTCTGAATCCAGCGATCTGAGTTCGAGTCTCGGTGGAACCTGTTTCTTGAATTATACAATTATCCGTGACAATTTTAGTCAGTCCTCCATGGGAGGGCGCATCGGTCGCGAGACCAATCCTTTGTGTCTGAAGGCCCTGCAGAAGGACTGAGTACGAGCTGTCGCTGTACAGAGCTCCGTGATGCTGAGCGATGATATTTTTAAAATTCGAAGACATACGTGATGACTGTAGCTTGTATTATTTAAGAAATATGTGTTATTTAAGAAAGTGTTTACTTTCCTCTTGGCGTCATGTTATTTTTATTGGGGGGGGGGGCTGGTTGGGATTTGAAGTGTAATATTCCTGTTGCCGTTTTCTGGTTTGAGTGATCATAGCAGATGAATGTGTGGCTGAGGAGCTGGTGCAGGGGCAGGGTTTCAAGATTCTGGATCATAGATTCATGGAGTCATAGAAAAGTACAGCACAGAAACAGGCCCTTTGATCCATTTGATCCGTGCTACATCATTTACGCTGCCTAATCCCATCGACCTGCACTGGAGCCATATCGCTCCATACCGCTACATGCACGCACCTATCCGAACTTCTCTTAAATATTGAAATCAAACTTGCATGCACCACTCATTCTGGCAGCTCGTTCCAACACTCTCACAACCATCTGTGTGCAGAATTTTCCTTTCCTGTTCTCCTTAAACTTTCACCTATCATCCTTAACTCATGACCTCTGGTTGCAGTCCCTCCCAACCCCCGTGGAAAAAGCCCGCTTGCATTTACCCAATCACTGGGACTTCATCTGTGCAGGGGTGATCGATACCAAAGGGATGGTTTGCATCTTCACTGGAGGGGTGGGGGGGTGGTAAGTATCCTGAGGTTCATTGCTGTTTTTTCATCACACGTTTTCTGGCAAACGATCATCGCAATTGGCAAACAAGAGAAAATCTGCAGCTGCTGGAAATTCGAGCAGCAAACACAAAATGCTGGAGGAGCTTCACAGGCCTGGCAGCATCTATGGAAAAAAAGTACTTCTTCCATAAATGCTGTCTGACTGCTGATTTCTTCCAGCAATTTGTGTGGGTTGACCATCGTACGTAATAGTCTGTAACTTCCCTTTGGAATTGAAGACAATTCTATGTGACTGAACCGAGGCGAGGCGGCGGATCCTGTGCTGAGAGCGAGGAGGACACTAGCTTCGATCGATGTCAGCGCTCTGCTGAAGGCCAAATGGAGGTGACGAGGTTCGTGCAAAATTGAGTCTGTGTTTTACTTTGGTAACAATGTTAGATCTGTGAAGGGAGCACTGGACTGAACTGCCCCGAAAAGTTACACTTGCCAATGGAACTGTTTTGAACGCTGACATTAAATTTCTTGTAATGGACTGCATGAATCCTCATCTCTGACGCTACTTCATGAGGATGAGCGTGAGGTCTGTTATTGCAACTATGGGTAATGGGATCAGATTTAGGTAACTGTACGTACAATACCTATGTCACCAGTAATATCACAGCTTCTGTTGATGGCACTGACAGAGTCCGCTGGCAGGCCTACTGTATTGATTGTCCCAGGGTATCCCCTTTCCATATAGATGGTGTCTCTAGTCTGAACAAACGCTGTCAAGGGATTATTACAATCCGGCATATGTAGTACCAAATAGATACCATCTGCCAACGTTGAAGTATGAAGGAGACTGAGCAACGTTACTGGATTGTAGTGTTCCTGTTCTGGGACCGTGGATTGGTAGAGAAAGCCAGAGAAAGCAGGATCTCCCAGTGGCCATAATTTTAATTTCACGTCACATTGTCCGGCAGAGAAAGCAGGATCTCCCAGTAGCCACACATTAATTCCACGTCCCATTCCCATTCTGATATGTCTATCCACGGCCCCCTCGACTGTCAAGATGAAGCCACACTCAGGTTAGAGGAACAACACCTCATATTCCGTCTGGGTAGCATCCAACCTGATAGAATGAACATTGATTTCTCTAACTTCCGTTAATGCCCCTCCTCCCTTTCTTACCCCATCCGTGATTTATTTATCCCCCCAGCCTTTTTTTCTCTCTCTGCCCATCACTCTTTGCCTGTTCATCTCCCTCTGGTCCTCTCCTCCCCCTTTCTTTCTCCCTAGGCCTCCCTTCCCATGATCCTTTCCCTTCTCCAGCTCAGTATCCCTTTTGCCAATCACCTTTCTAGCTCTTAGATTCACCCCCCCCCCCGTATTCTTTTATAATTTCGTATTTGCCACTCCTCCTCTTACTTTCAAATCTCTTACTATCTTTTGTTTCAGTTAATCCTGACGAAGGGTCTCGGCCCGAAATGTCGACAGTGCTTCTTCCCATAGATGCTCCCTGGCCTTCTGCGTTCCACAAGCACTTTGAGTGTGTTGCCAGTGTAAACTGTGTCCGCCACACTTCTCTCCGGGATCCTGCAACAGCCACTCCTTGTAAATCTGTCCAGCTCCGAGTTCTGCAAAAACAAAGACGAGGAGACTAGGACTAATCATGGATTTCCCCCCGGTATGCGGAGAAGAGGCTGCAATGCACGTCACCGGCAGCTCCTTCCCACCCTGCCTTCGCCGTCCTACCTACCCCAGCCCGGGAATAGCTTTTCTCTACCCACTCACTCACCATTCCGAGCTCAGTCGCTGTAACACTCCGCCTCTTTCTCGCAGCCGCCATCTCCGGAGTCAGTGCCGATCTCCGAGCCTGTCTGTACAGCTGCTCTCAGAGCGATGCGCTGCTGGTGGGAGGAGGACACTGGTAGCGCCCTACTCCCGGGCCCAGGAGCTCTCTATTCCCGGCTGCTGTAAAACCGCTCCCGGGTATGTGTTCTGCGGTCTTTTCAATCAGGTCAAGGGGCGGAACGACGCTGCGCATGCTCTCATGTTTGATTGACGTCATAGAGGAAACAACGCCGTTCCTTCCATCAGTTCACTTTCTGAGCGTCTGTTCGGCGGGTCCGAGGCTGTCGGAGGGTCAGGGTGGATTTAAACCGGGCATTAAACACATTGCCCATTCGGCATCGTTCTTTCCAAAGTGTTTCAGCTGTTCTCCCTTCATTCTACAGTCACTCGGACACACTGAGGGAATCGGCGTGAGTGCTGGGAAGTGTGTGAGTTTATATCTCACAGCAACAGCCCCTGTTTAATGTTTCGAAGTGACGGAATCGGTGACCGAGTGTAAGGCCGAACGACGCTCAATTATAGACCCGTTCATGGATTACCAGAGAAAAGGTGCTGAACACAACGTTCTCGATAAACTCTCCCGTCCCGGGCTATCTGCCGACTGGGTTGCTTCATATTCTAAATGACCACTTCAACACAGTTTTGTTTTATTCAAAAAATTCTCCTGTATTTCCTGTTTTCATTTCCAGCAGGAAAACGGTCTCCGCGTCAGGGAATCGAACCCTAGTCTACCGATTGATTGGAGGGGAGATTAACCACCACACTAATGAGGAATGAAGGAGGGTATGGAATCTGTTATACGGATTACAAACAAGAGAAAATCTGCAGATGCTGGAAATCAAAGTAATGCACACAAAATGCTGGAGGAACTCGGCAGTCCAGGCAGCATCAATGGAAAAGAGTAAACAGTCGACGTTTCTGTCTGAGACCCTTCATCAGGGCGATCAAGGGTATAGGAGAACTCACAGAGACACTTTGATGTTTGTAGACAAAGGCTGGCGCCTTTCATCCATGCCTTCTCACTGTGTGACTAGAGGGGTCTCAGGATTCTTTAGCGATTCAGTGACTTACTGTGTTCAAGAACAGGACAAAGGAAGGGCTCCCATTAGCGTCCAACTGCCTGTTCTTTCAATTGTTTGAAACATTTATAATCAGGATTTGTTTTTCCTTTCGCTGCTGCGTGAGGCAGGGAACCATGTCTATCCCCGACTCTCTCAAGAGTTGATTCTCCCTGCTGTCCGATCCCAGAATGTTTTGTTTCTCAGATCTGTCGGAACGTAGCGTCATCCACTAGACGGAATAGGAACTGCATCAGAGTGAGGAATGTCCCTTTATAAAGAGCTTGGAAACTGATAATCGAGTTACAGAACTGAACCTTATAGCAAAGGAGACCGTTCACTACCCGAATCTCCACTCGATCATGAACCCATTGCAGTATCGTGGCGAGCATAGCTGCTTTCTAATCAGTAGACCTGAGTTCGATTCTCAGCCATTTAAAAATCTACAATTTCAGTCTATAAAAATAACCTCTTTCAGAGCGGTATGCACATAGAACTCATAGGATCAAGTAGGACATTCACACTGAGCAAATTTCTGTGAGTCTAAGCGTTTTATTAATTATAATTCACTGTAGTAGATCAGAGATTGAATTCATATCCTTCATCTGGAATGAAACCAACTGGCCTGCGAATGAACGATCGAGGACCCCAAATTAAATAAAAAACACAACACTAGTTCCGGCCAGTCCTTTAGTTCCAAGGACTCCGCTCGAGGGAACACACACTTTCTGGTCAAGTCGAACAGACAGATTTCTGACCAAAGACACCCCGCATCCCGGATATTCTCTCCTTTCCCCTCTTCCATCGGGCGGAAAGCACAAACGCCTGAAAGAACGTATCACAGTCTCATGGATAGTTTCAGTCCCGCTGTTTTGTCTACTGTATCGTTTCTCAGTACGATAAGGTGTACGTTTGACCTCACAATCCACCTCGGTATGATGCTGTAGCTTATTATTTACCTGTACTGTTCTTTCCCTGTCGCTCTTACACTTTATTCTGCATTCTGTTATTGCTTTACCTTGTGCGATCCCAATGCACTGTGTAATGATTTCATTCCTATGAACAGTATGAACGGAGAAGGTTTTCACTGTATCTCGGCATGTGTCTGAAATATAACAGTTCATATTCCTATCGCGGCAGCAGTAGGGAGCCCCGGCCGCCGTTCAGCGCAGCTTTTCCCAGCTGGCAATGAAACACAACAGAGAAGAAACATCTGCCGGGTCATTAGCAGCCAACCTTTCCGTTAGCAGCCGAACGCGCTCACCGATGCGACGCAGAGGCAGGTTTTGTGGAAAGTAGGAATAAATGGTTCGATTCTGCGTTGTAGAACGTGACCAACAATCGCGGCTGGCCTGGACCCGGTTTTTCACCGTCTACATGACCGGTTTGCATCAGAGAGACACGGAAAATATCAAACAGAAAATGCTGGGAATACACAGTTGTCAGGACTCGAAGCTGCACGAGGAAATCCCAATGGATTCCGGGTGCATCGCCAAACAATTAGGCCACGACTACACACACCCCTCTGATTTCCCTTCCGGTGTTTATCCAAGCGGAAGAAGTGCTGCGCCTGTCCATTCACAAATTTCAGGGTCGCAAACAGTCCTTCCAGGTGAGGAAATAGTTCAGCTTTGATTTTGCCTGCGCTATCTCAATACGGCCTCACCTCCAATTGCGAGACGCAAGATGATTTGGGGAACCAGTTTGTCGAGTAGCTCTGCTCCGTCCGCAATGAGAAGGATTTACCAACGTTCAACCATTTTCATTCCACTGCCCATTCCCATTCTGATATGTTGGTCCAGAGATTCTTCTATTGCCACGATGAAGCCACTCACAGGATGGAGAACGAAGACTTCATATTCCGTCTGGGTAGCCCCCAGACTGATAGACTGAGTATCGATTTCTCTAACCCAGTAATTTCTCCATTCTCCTCTCTTTGTTTTAAATTTCCATTCGGGATTCCCTCTTTACGTCTTCACGTTTCCTCGGATGTCTACCACCAATCACCCAGCCTCTCATTTATTTCCCTTTCCCCGAAATATCTACCTCTTCTTCTTACCTGGCTTCACCTATCGTCTCCCAGTCTTCAAACTCCCCAACATATCTACCTTCCATCCTCACCAGGCTTCGCCTATCACCGTGTAGCTTCTACTCATTTTCGTCACCCACCTTCTTATTCTGGCATCTTCCCACTTCCTTTCCAGTACTGATGAAGAAACACGGCCTGACACTGCGATTTTTTTATTCCTCTCCATAGATGCTGACTGACCCGCTGAGATCCTCCAGTGTTTCGTGTGCGTTACTCTGATCCTTGTGCCAAAAAATACCCATCTTCGACCGTCGCCCACCTGGTCTTTCACTCCGTTTATTTTTCCTCCTTTCATTACCATAGTCCACCGAGCTAGACATTCCCCACAGTTTTGTTGTTCATATAACATAGAAATAAATGTCCCGATTATAACAATCACAGTCACTCACTTGGTCTTACCTGATCCGCGGCTTTTCCTTTGCCCGGTCACGTTCGCGCACTTTGTCTGAAACTGAAAAATACCTTATTTTCTCTCTTTCCCAGTGGTGACGAATGGGTCTCCGCCTGAAGCATTACATTTGTTTCCCTTTGTACAAATGTGACCGACGTGCGTGAACTTCCGCAAGTTAAGCGATTCCGCATTTGGTGTTGTGTAATGAACCAGATATGATAAAATCATATTTTGGACAATACTGTTGTTAAGTTACCTCTCACTTAACTGCAGTCTGGACAGCTGTTGTGAGCGAGCCAAGGGAGACAATTCATTAATGGATTAAACACACAGGTGTAATTAAAACACGCTGCAGTTCAGAAACGATTGGTGTTGGAATTCTACTAATGAGTGGCCTCATAACGGTCGAAGGCTCCATTAAAGGTTGCATGTAGTACGGACGAATTAGCAAAGAACTGAACCGAGATTGTGTATAGGAAATGAGGCTAATGTATGTTGGTATTTACTTGGTGTGGTGAATAATATTTTTCGCATTGCTACTTCAAGCATATCTGACAACAAGGAAATTCTAAGTTTCAATTAGATTAGGCAGGTGTTATCCAAACGTTTTACAAGACTATCTATTCAACTTTTTAGATATATGTCTAGTGCTCTTCCACCTGTATTTTATATTACGGTAGAGTCAGATAGAGTTATTTACCAAATTAAACAATGGGATGTGTCATCAAAGACTATTTGATATCACGTCGGTTTAGCGAATGATGTTTTGCAGAATCCATCGCTTTTGGAATAAAGTTTGGAACTGGGGTTTAAATGTTAATTCACATCCTTTGATGTGTATTACTTCACATGTTGTCATTGCTTTACTCTTTGTTCTAGTGGTTAACCATGGTATTTTCCCCAGTGTGTGTTTTAGAGCAACCTTAATAACTTCAGTGTTTGCGAACACCATGCCTTTACACATTTATTTTTGCTGATTTTGTTTGATTTCATACAGTTATATTGCGTTTCAATATAGAAACATAGAAAACCTACAGCACAATAAAGTTCCTTCGGCCCGCATGTTGTGCTGAACATGGACTTACTTTAGAAGCTACCTTGGATTACGCAGAGGCCTCTATTTTTCTAAGATCCATGTACCATTTTTCCTAGCTCCATATACCAATAATACTAATTCCTGTTAAATTACCGATGTACAGAATGGTATGAAATAGGGTACACTTATCATGTTTCTTCATGTTTTTGTTCGGATAATATTTTTAAATCCTTTTCTGTATTTTTTGATATATTCATGAATGCTGCTGTTCTTTCTGTGCCATATTCACCGAGACATATTAACAGTAATGTGATCCCCAGGAATTTCCGTGGATCGAAAAAGAGGAGATGTTGGCCACGGAGGATTTAAAATATGAAAGATAACATCGAACTCGAATGGCTCAAGGACAGTGGAAGCAGACAGATCAAGTGTCTTTGTACCAGCCATGTGCTTGGAAATGAACATGTCATTTTGTGGAACCGTTTTACATCTTCCATTTTGTGAGATTAAAATTTCTGTTTTAAAGTAAACACAACGTTGCTTCTGGTAATCAGGGTGTTAAGAGATCTTTTCTAAATTAGATGTTATTTGTGAGGTGTTTTTGATATAATTTAAAATGCAAATGTCTGAATGTTGGGCTGAATGCCTGTCTGGAGTAATTTAAACTGGTTACTAAAGGGAACAAAGAGCCATAAATTACCGATTGACGCTTACTGGGAAGAGGGCAATAAATGGATGCTGGCCTGGAGTAGAGACAACAAAAGGGGGAATTCAAGCCAATCAGATGACCTAGGGCCGATGACACTAGAATGGGATAATTGAATTTGGAAAATATGAATATAAAAGTGGAGACTTCGAATGTGCTAGCAGCGATAACTCTTTCCAGAAACCCACCATCGCAAGGAAGAACCCCCAAGTCAGTGACTGGGAGAAGAAGGGATCGATCACGTGGCCAACTGAGATGCCCTGGTTTGGCGATATACTTGAGAAAAGTAGCCTGAGTGAGTATTAGTACAGACGGAACAGCAGAATTCTTGTTTTAAGTTGCTGGGCCGGTGTCGACATAGTTACATTGTCGTTTATGCAGAGGTAATAACGTGCAAGTTTTGATTATTTATGAGTTACAGAGTGAATTTCCTAACATAGTTCTGGTGTTGACAATGATAGTGTTACAGCAATCAGACATTTCAACTTCTCCAAAATTAACCAGATCATTTTTGTGTAAGATAAGAAATGGAAGTTTTGAAGTGCATCTGGAACAAAAATATTCTTCCAGGTGCACATCAAAACTTCCATTTCTTCTCTTACACAAAAATGATCTGTTTAATTTTGGTGAAGTTGAAATGTCTGATTGCTGTAACACTATCCACGTGACATTGCTGTGTGATTTGCCAGCAGATCCGCTCCTCAATCATCTACCAACCATGGAGGGAATTGCAGTATAATCCCAGCAATGTGGCTGTTGGTTGATATTTATTTACTTAATCCTAAACTCAACTCACACTTACATAATCACCGGCATTGCTAAAGAACATGAACAATCAGGATTTGTTTTCTCATGTGCTGATGTGTGAGGCAGACACAATTTGCAGCTCTTCCGACTCTCTGGGAGTTCGGCTCTCACTCAGTCCGATCGCTGGTGAATGCTCATTGGCTGCTGTATAACTCCCTCTGTTTGAAAATGGCGATGTCAACTGGCCGTAATAAAACCTGCTGCAGAGTGAGGATTGATCCGACAGAGAGCAGCTCGGGGTCTGTGGAATCACATGGAGCATGGAAGACGTTTCACTACTCGAAACTCCTGCAACATGGAGCGATAGTGGTATAAGGATGAGCATAGCTGCCTTTCAATCAGCTCACCCGGGTTCGATTCCCGGCGATCGCCGAGTGTTGTACCTGTTTTTCAGTACCTGTCTCACAAACGTCTCGGCCTGTAATCACTCAGCCACGTTACTTCTTTCTCTGTGAAATTAACATTTCTGCCCGTCGTTCGTCTGCCATTTTAGGCCAATGTTTCTCTTTCCGATTGTCTTACCGCCATCGTGTATTGGTCTCGCCCCATCAGAGATGTCCCCCTTTTCACTTCCCACGCAACTTCTCACCTTCTTTGACACTGAAAGTTATCTTCTTCTCTCACCATTTCTAATTGAGTGTCACGATCAGAAAGGTCAATCCCGTTTCATCACTCACAAATATTTCTTGAGGTGTTGTGTGTTTCCAGTCTTTTCTGTTCAATCTGTTCAATACCAGACACAACTCCATGCAGTGGAGAACAAGATGTGCTGGACAATCGCTGAGCATGACAGGATTTGTCGTTCTCCCCGCGAACTTCTCAACAAATCTCAGAAAGTGATGCAGTGAGTGGACGGAAATTTCACATAGAAGCACAAGTTTTTTTTTATTTTTTAGTGAAATGTGTGCTGTGTACATAGGTGACGTGACGGCGATTTGCGGTAAAATATTCTGCTGAAGAATAGCAGACGATGGTTTGGATCTGCCGGCCTCTGGATAACGGGCCCAGCACATTCCCGCCGCGCCATTCTTCTGATAGGTAAATATCTCTGTTCTTCTCCTGTCTTTTTATTTGTTAATTTTGCCGACTTCCACCGATTATCTTTTGTTTCGTTTGTTGGAATATTTTGCCTATCTAATTTCCATCGTGTCTCTCTTACGCTTTTACCTTCCCCCCCCCCCCCCCCGTCCTCCTTTCCCTCTTCATCGCTTCCTACCCCATCCGGTTATTATCCGGTCTCTGTGCTCCGACCCAGCCGGATATCTCTTCCCGACATTTCAGCAAAGGATGTGATTTTCATTATCATTCTGACCCTATTCCTACGGCCCTGCAGTCTGACACACTGGTTATCTCCCTTTGTGTCTCCTTACCTTCCTTCTCTTTGTCTGCGGCTGTTACTTAGGTTAGAAACACAGGAGATTCTGCAGATGCTGCAAATCCAGAACACAGAATGCTGGAGCAAATCACCAGGTCGGACAGCATCTATGGGGAGGAGTAAACAGTCGATGTTTCGGGATGCCGACTGGCCCGCAGAAATTCTCCTCCACTTTGTGTCTGCTACTTTAGTCAGACTTCGACGGAACGAGCAGCGACGGCAGTCTGAGGTGCAGCGGAGAATATACCCACATTCCGGGATTTATTTTACCAATCCCGAGTCTCGTTCTCCTCCCAATCCGTCCATATGATCGAATGAAGGTCAGAATTCCGTCAGTTCTGAATGGACCGCAAATCACTGGGTCTCAATGTTAGAATCTCTATCCTCTGTAGGGTCTTGCCGTCGGATGCCGTGCCATTCTCGTACCAGACGGTTTAGCAAGTGTTTAGATCTCTCTCAATGATGCTGCTGTAAAATAAATCATGTTAAAATAGGGGTTGGGGAAGTCTCACTGGCTTCAGTCTCCTCAGTGGACACACCGGTGTGATTTCCTGGTGTTCTCCGTGGCGTTCAGAGGGCGGTTTTGGTGTTCCACTCTCTCTTGATGAGCCGTTTATTTGTGGCAATGAGTGAATCAACTTGAGACTCCACGTTGAGACTCAACGTATCATTCTACCCCCTTTAAGGGTACCTTCGCTGAATCCGACTGTTTCCTTGCGTTGTTCAAAATCCAATGCCGGGGACTGAACCCGGGACTTCATACATGCGAAGCATGCGCTCTTCCACTGAGCTACATCCCCACATAGAGTGTTGAGTTCCAGTCCTTCCTGCATATCACAATTGAGCAGTGCAACACAGACAATGGCTGACGTTCACAGTCACTCGGCCCAATCTGCTCCACCATTCGGTGCGATCATACCTGATCCTTGTTCAGTCCTCTTCCCAGACACCATGATAAATTTTGTGGAATTAAGCCAATGAGAATCCAGCAGAATGATCACGGAAAGAAAGCACGAAAAGAATGCCTGAAGTTTCGTTTCAATTTCGCTGTTATATCCATTGAACGCTTTCCGCGTGAAAAAAAAGATGGACGCTTGAACTCACAATCGACCTCCTTATGACACTCCAGCTTATTATTATTGACCCGCACTGTGCTTTCTCTGTCGCTGCTACACTTTATTCTGCATTTTCTTATTGATTTACCTCGTTCTCTCTCAATGCACTGTGTAATGATTTGATGTCTGTGAAAAATATGAAAGAGAAGCTTTTTGTCATATACAAGGTGTGATTGTTAAGTTCGTGGCCTAAGGTAGAAGGAGTCGATTTTGGAAAATTTTGCATATTTATTTTTCAACACAGTGCCCTCCTACATTTACACACTCAGTCCAGCGGTAGTGGAGCATACGGATCACTTCGTTGTAAAAGTCAGCGTCTTAGACCTCCAGACGTGGTCCACAGCAAGGGTGATTGATGTTCGTGGCCTGAAGTAGAAGGAGATGAGTTATTAACCAAACTTTCTGCATAATCATTGAAACCCGAGTTAACCTGCACGTGCCTGTTACAAGAGATTGTATAACTCATCTCCTTCTACCTTTGGCCACAAACTTATCAATCACCCCTCGTATTGTATCTGGCAACGTGACCAAAACAAAATAATTTTATTCCCCTCTGAACTCTGTGCGGAAGCAGAAAAGGAGCATCCCCCCCCCCCCATCCCCCTACTCCGCCATCCCCCTACTCCGGACAGAACAGCCTATACCAGCAGTCAATGAAATGCACAGAAAAAGCTGCTGGATCACCAAACACCCTGGGTGGGCTCGAACCACCAACCTTTCGGTCAAGAGCCGAACGCGTTCACCGATTTCGCCACAAAGACAGGGAGTGAACAAAGGATTAAATGGCCTATTTCTTCGCTGGAAGATGTTGACTACTATTCCATACTGTGGACGGCTTTTCACAATCTGTGTGAATGACTCACCTCAGAGAGTCACTGACACTATAAAAAGATAACGTCAAGAACAAATATTTGTCGAAATTAGACTTTTTGCGGGGAATTCCCAATAAATTCATAGCGCATCTGCAAACGACTCGGCAAGGACTGCACACTCCTCACAACTGGGCAGGACAGGCAGAAGGGGATTTTACATGGAACCTGGTCACTGTGTCCCTGAACGTATGGGGAGTGTATCGATCCCGTGTCTGAGAGAACAGGACAATAACTGAAGTAAAATCTGAAACTTCCGGAAATATTCCACAGCTCAGGCAGCGTCTGCGGAGGGAGAAACAAAGTTCACGTTTCAGGTCGATGACCTTTCACCCTGAGCTGTGGGCGCTCTGTTAGAGGAGGAAATTTCACTCTGTCTCTGCAGGGTGGCCTGGGCTGGGCCAAGGCGTCGGTTTCCCTCTCTTCATCCTTTCTAACTCGGTGAACCGTAGTCCTTAAATCGAGCGTCAAACCCGCCTTTGCTTAAAACTAAAAGTATAGCAGAGGTGGGTGATGAAAATATTTTTAGCGAACATGGGACTCTGTCACTGAGGATTACACTGAATGGTGCTGATATACAGAGTCGCTGAGAGGATATCTGAAGAAGCAGAACACCTATCGGGAGATTTTCCCTTCCCGGGATCACTGCAGACCGGACTGTTCCACATCACCAGTGAACTGATCATTTTTACCACAAACTCGGATGTACCTCTTTAACATGTTTGCTTTGAAAATTCGTTTTGAATCACATTTAATATGGAAACAGCAAAAATAATTCCTCGTCGGGGAAATGAAACCCCCATCTTTTCCGTGACGGGCGGGTACACTAACTATGACGAGAAACCAGCGCGAAAGTGCGATCTGTCATTCCGATGTCCGAACACACGAGGTCTCGCGGGGTCAAACCAATATCTGTTCGGAGACTGCGAAACAGGAGCTTTTCAGACATACATTTCTTCCTCTGAGACCGAGATGGAACCTGGTCACTGAATCCTTTCCGATTCAGCTACTTCTTTACCGAGCACTGGACAGAGGACACGCCCCCATTTGTGCCTGATTGTGCATTAGGATGAAGAGCATTCTCCAGAAGGATTTATTGTCTGAGTAATCGATGCCGGGAACGATTTCGGGAAGTGGGGTAGAGAGAGAGAGATGACTGACTGACTGACTCACTCCTATGTATGGTCTTCTCATCTTTTTCTCCAGTTCTGATGAAGGGTCTCGGCCGGAAACGTCGAGTGCGCTCTGTTCCATAGATGCCGCCTGGCCTGCTAAGTTCCTTCAACATTTTGCGTGTGTTGATTATTTTCTATATTTCCCGGTTGTGACGAACGGGCATCCACCGGAAACATTAAATCTCTTCTCCTTTCTGCAAACGTTGCCTACCCACTGCGTGTTTCCAGCATTCTTCTGTTTTTATACAGGACACGGCTTTATTCTGCAGAGAATAGATGACATTAGGATACGTCAATGCACAATGGCTTCATCTTTCCAGCCAAACAGAAACCTCCGCAAAAAGTGGAAAAAGGATAACAGATTTTAGTACATTCCAGCCGAAAGCCAGTTGATTTCCTTGAATCTACCAATGATGGGATGGCCTCGTGTTTTAAAGCGCACTGACGGAAAATTGTTGTTGGCAGCCGCTGACATAGCAGAGGATGGTTTCGATCCATCGACCTCTGGGTTATGGGCCCAGCACGCTCCCGCTGCGCCACTCTGCTATGAAAAAAACAACGTTGCTCTTCCATGAATGATACGCAATCTCTTGCGTGTGTGTGTGTGTGTGTGTGTCTGTTTGTGCGTGTGTGTGTTGGTGTGGATTTGTGTTCTCCGTATCTGTATATGTCTGAGTCTATGTTTTCTGTCTGTGTCTGTCTATGTCTGTCTTTGCTTTGTCTATGTCTGTACCTGTCTGTGTCTGTGTTTGTATAATGTCTGCATCTCTGTCTCTGTCTGTTTCTGTCTGTGTCTGTGTTGGTGTCTGTATATGTTTAGGTCTTATCTGGGTCTGTGCATGTCTGTGTCTGTGTCTGTATATGTCTGGGTTTCCGTCTGTGTCTGTCCATGTTGCATCAGATCTATCTTCCCCCCTTATTCCTACCCACTTACTTCACTTTCGGTTGTTAATTCCTTGTTTTTCCTCGTTCTGTTTCCACTTTCGTTTCTTTCTCCTTCACTTTCTGGATCACCCAGTTATTCTCTCTGTGTCGTTTATGTTTTATCCCATCTTGCACCTCGTTCCCGATATTTCGCCAGTGAATGTGGTTTTATCCTATTTATTTGTTGACGTGGACAATTCATTTCTCTTGTGGGACTTCTTATAAAAACGACATTTTGAGCCACACTCGGTAGTCACTACGTTCAATCCCGAGGTCCCATTAACGTTCCCACCCTGTCCTGATCATTGAATAAATGTTGGATTCCAAGTTGAACCAGAAATTAACCTCGCCTCCCTGTGAACGGAACTCGCGGATTTAGATATTGATTTGGTTTCCGCATCGCAAGCACGTCCCTCAAGCAATCCCTTCATCGGGATTCAGTTAGACCATAAAACCATACGACATAGAAACAGAAATCGGTCATTCACCTCAGCGTGTCTGCTCCGCCGTTCCATCACGGCTGATCTCGGGTCCCACTCAACCCCATACACTTGCCTCCACCGCAGTCTGCGGCTGAGCATTCCACAGATTTGTTAACCCTGTCTAAAAAGCAAAATCCCCCTTACCTCAGTCTAAAAGGTCGCCCCTCAATTTTGAGGTTGTACCCTTTAATTCTGAACACCTCCACCAGAGGAAACATCACGTCCACCTTATCTTGGTCCTTCAGCATTCAGTAGTTTTCAATGAGAATTATAGTTGTTGCTCTAATATTCAGAACATCACGGCTGAGCTTTCGTCCCTTCCCTTAAAGTGGGGTGTTTTTAGAATTTCCCTACCGAGGACTGATAAGGAAGGAACCATTTTTAACTGTCCCACGTCTCACAGGCTTATCCCGGCGTCTCAACGACGGCAATGAAAGATCAACCAACCTGCGGGAAATTTCTCCATCTGGGATTTTCCGCCTAGTTTTCAAACTTCACAAACAACAGTGTGGAAATACTGGGTTTGAACGCTGGACTTCACGCATGCGCCTCTCCACTGCACTACATCTCCAATGTTAAATGAGCGATGATTTCTTTAGTCTGAGACCCTGATCACAAAGGTTGGACATTGAAAGATAGGAAATAGAAGTCGGAGTAGGCTATTCGGCATTTCGAGATAATTCCAACATTCATTTCGATCCTGGACTCTCACCTAACCTCAGTTTCTCTTGCCGATCACTACGCACGCTCTTTCATCCCTTCTGTATATGAAGATATGTCTGACCTCTCCTCGATTTATTCTCATTGTGGGGAGCTGCGTCAGGAAGAAAAGGAGAGGGACTGTCTGACTGTCCCACACCATTGACCTGCAAAATTTAACGAATTTAAGGCAAAGAGCAGCAACAGGTTTCTTAAATCTAAGTATTATTTTAAAAGGTCGACGTAAAGGCGGATGAAGTAAATATTTCACCAAAGACTGCATATTAGTCCTGAATAGAAATAGGAAATTTTTGGAAATTCGCATCCACGCCAAATTAAAGAGAATATTTAAATCGGAAATCACTTGTCACATTCTTGCAGACTGAAACAGAATGATCATTAACTACCGAGATTAACATTGTTCCCTGTATACCGTCAACCGAGTCCTGAGGATGTCAAGTTGTGTACTTATTTAACTTGCACGACGACGTCAACGAAACATCCAGACTCTTGAGTCGGAAAGCCTCAAGAGCCACTGTCTCTTGAAGGAGACAGTGAGGTCAATAAATCAGCCAGCTGCCACAGGCCATTGAGGGTCTGGGTCTTGTGTTATAGCCACCTGCCACCAGAGGGCGCCGATGAGCTGGATCCGACGGACCGCCGCAACGTGTATTTGTTGCGGAACAAACGTCAGATTTTCCGGTGGCAAATGAATGTTTTATTGGTTGCATATTCCATGTTCTGTCCATTCATTTCATGGCAAACTGCATGCAAGGAAAGGCAATTGGTGAAAGTATTCTATTTTATATATGTGGTTATCGCTTTTAATAAGTAAAATAGAAGCACAGACAACAGAGAACAAAAGCTGCAGGAATTCCAGAGACTAAGCGGCCTCGACCAATGATGTTCCCTCTAAGGTTCTGATCGATAGCGCCACAGAGACATGCTGAAAGAAACTGGAATAAATCGGCTCTTTCTGGGTTTAGATACGGTGACCAGATATTGGTGATTGCAACGGTTCTTTTACAATCTGTGTCCGTGAGACGGATCAGAAATTCACGAAGAATATAAAACAAAATAAAATGAAGCGAGAGGTAATTAGGAGGAAATCTGCAGATGCTGGAAATTCACGCAATACACACAAAATGCTGGTGGAACACAGCAGGCGCTGTCGACGTTTCGGGCCGAGACCTTCGTCAGGCTGCCTGGCCTGCTGCGACCCACCAACATTTTGTGGGTATAGCGAGGGGTAATTGCCAGGATTCAAACCTACGCAGAGACAACAAAATCGATTCATCGTCCATCGCCTTAACGGCTCGGCCACAATAACTCTGTTCACATGTGACGGGGTAGCAGTGATCCAGAGTCAGAAAAACAAATGATCCTGAAGTAAAAACAGAAACTGCTGGAAATGCTCAGCATCTGTGAAGGGAGAAACAGAGCCCACGTTTTGCTGGTCACCCTGAATTCCATGGGGCATTTGGGCTGTGAAAACCTCTATAATAGCGGGATAGATTCTCATCATATCGAGATCACAAACCCAAAGATCCTCATGTGGTCCTCAGCAGAGGGGACAAAGGCGTTTTCCGTTTCGCAGCTGTCCCGGAGAAGGCGGAGCCGGGCCTGATTCCTGTCACACTGATCTACGTGTGCTGATGGAGTCCCCAGTGGGCTCTCAATGACGGGGCGCCAGGACTGACTGCAATGGTAAAGTCGGCAGGGTAGCAGGGGCCGCCGTCCCGGACTTGTTTCACTCTCCTCTTACTTTCTCCCATCAGCTGCATTAGCATCACCTATTGTAATGGAGTATGAAGGGACGCTTGATGGGGATCAGATGCTACGTCCCAAATCTATTTTAACAGAAACGTTCGCCAGGGTCTACTAACATAACTGTCCCTGGCTCAGGTGCCAGTATATCCTTCAAATTCTGCACCCCAGCTCCACCCATTAAATGCCTGAGCAGCTTCCTACGTTCCAAAGAATATCTGTCGCACATCATGATCACATGTTCCACGTCTCTGGGACATTACGAATATCAAACGACACATTCACATACTACCTAACAAGTGCCAAGGCGAAGTGCAAACCCGCATGTCCGACCATTAGTCTCATAAACCACACATCTTCCCTCTTATTCCTTCCCAAAAGGTGCCACTCTTGGACTGATGGAAACAAACTATAATACCACCTCCCTGTGCAACTCGTATCCCACAGTTTCTGCAATTTCCCAACCACGGGCAACCTACTGCAACATGTGATTTCATGCTTCCCCATATGAACTATAATGTCTACCTCAGACTTATCAAGTGTCTGTTTAGCTGCAACATCTGCCCTTTCATTACGCGACACACCCAGATGTGCAAGTACGTAAGAAACCTGAACAACACTGGTGAGTGCACTTGGCCTTTTCTCCTTTGAGAGACGGAGGATGAGAGGTGACCTGATGGAGGTGCATAAGATGAAGAGGGGCATTGATCGTATGGATAGCCAGAGGCTTTTTTTCCCCAGGGGTGAAATGGCTAACACAAGGGGCATAGTTTTCAGGTGTTTGGAAATAAGTACTGAACGGATGTCAGGGGTAAGTTTTTCACGCAGAGAGTGGTGAGTGAGTGGAATGCACTGCCGGCGGCGGTGGTAGAGGCGGATACAATTGGATCTTTTAGGGGCCTCTTAGATAGATACATGGAGCTTAGAAAAATAGATGGCTATGGGCTAGGAAAATTCTAGGCAGTTTCTTGAGTAGGTTGCATGGTCGGCACAACATTGTGGGCCGAAGGGCCTGTAATGTGCTGTAAATTTCTATGTTCTGTGTTCTTCCCACACACTTCAGAGCATATAGATCATAATACACTTCCATCAACAAATCAGCTATTGCCTTCTTGAAAACTTCCATTGCAAACTCTACAGTACCGAGTCTGTGTCTGGGCAGATCACAACTCTGTTTGAATTAACTTGTTCAACCCATTGCAGACTAATGATAATGGCCATAAATTCTGCTGTATATATTTTCCCACTCAACATTAAACCAGGGGATAAATATCCCTGAGCCCACCCGGTTACTAACTGGGTTTTTAGAACCATCTGTAAAGTTAGGCAAAAAGGAAATAATACTGGCTGCATAAATGACCAGACGCCCTCTCACCACCACAAGAGTTTGTTTATCCTCTAGTAATCTCAAATCTATTCCCACAGCTAGAAATGTCCATGATGGACCTCCTGGCCAGACCACTTGTCCAAAAATCCCCAAGACCATATTCCACACATATTCTGTAAGTGTCTGCAGAAAACATTTATCAGCTCTGCTGATATATTCCCAACAAACCATAAAAACAGAATTAGTCTGAGGTGACGTCCTCACCCTATTGATCAAGTCCAGTTTGCAGGGCTCATTTTTCCCTCTCGGTATGTGGAGAAACATCTCGCCTTGTTTAAACTCCGATGCATCTCTAGCTGTGGTCGGGAATGCTCCACTACAGAGTCAAAGTGCACTGGTCTGTAGAACATCTGACCTGTATAAAACTGAACGAGCTGCCTCTCTATAAATGAAACAACTTGTATTAAAGGACAATAAATGTTCAACAGAACAGCCATGGAAGAGCCACAGTCATGCCCAGTTAATGACCTGCTTACATTTATCCGCCAAAAACTTTATATAAAACTTTACATATGCCCTCCATATCAGCCTAAGCCCGATATATTTAAACATAGGAACTAGACAGCAAACTCTCATACACAGTAAGCTGAATACAATCCGCACCATGTTTCCGAGTAAAACACACTCATTTCGATTTAGACACAGAAAAATTAAAGCCCAGTCCAAAGACCATTCTTCCATTGCTGTTAACACTGTTTGTTCAGACCTTACCACATAGGCAGTATTGCAACCCCTTTTCCACAGACCCCATCATCTGTACATAAAGCCAAACTAAGCCCAGGCCCAACACCATCGATATATCATTAATCCTCAGATTAATCAATATTGGACAAATAACACCATCCGGCCTGTAAGGCGTCTGTAAATTCTAATGACATTTCTTCACAACCCACCACCACTCTAAATGACTGGCCAAAGAAAACCAATACTTGTAAAACATACCACCAAAGCAAGGAGAGGAGCAGAATAATTTGTCAATCAGAGCAGCAAATGGGAATCCTGCAAATGATAAAAATAATTCATGAAAAATTCTAGCCCTACCAGACGGACTCGTGCGAACATCAATATGGACCCAGTGTTGCAGCAATTGGCTAACAACCGTCAACGGATTAACATTGTTCCATGCAGTCGGGTCTATGTCGGGGGTGGGATGAAGCTAAAAGCTGGAAAGGTGATTTGCGAAAGTGATACAGAGCTGTAGAAGGGAAGGATCATGGGACGGGAGGCCTCATGAGAAAGAAAGGAGGGGGGGGGGGGGTGAGCACCAGAGGGATATGGAAACAGGCAAACAACTAAATATGTCAGGGATGGGGTAAGAAGGGGAGGAGGGGCATTAATGGAAATTAGAGAAGTCAATGTTCATGCCATCAGGTTGGAGGCTACCCAACCGGTATATAAGGCGTTGTTCCTCCAACCTGAGTTTGGATTCATTTTGACAGTAGAGGAGGCCATGGATAGACATATCAGAATGGGAATGGGACGTGGAATTAAAATGTGTGGCCACTGGGAGATACTGCTCTTTCTGGTGGACCGAGCGTTGGTGTTCAGCAAAACGGTCTCCCAGTCTGCATCGGGTTTCACCAAAATATAAAAGGCCAAACAGGGAGCACCGGACGCAGTATACCACACCAGCCGACTCACAGGTGAAGTGTCGCCTCACCTGGAAGGACTGTCTGGGGCCCTGAATGGTGGTGAGGGAGGAAGTGTAAGGGCAGGTGTAGCACTTGTTCCGTTTACAAGGATAAGTGCCAGGAGGGAGATCGGTGGGAAGGGATGGGGGGGGGGGGGGCTATGAGTAGACAAGGGAGTCGTGTAGGGAGCGATTCCTGCGAAAAGCAGAGAGGGGGTGGGAGGGAAAAATGTGTTTGGTAGTGGGATCCCGTTGGAGGTGGCGAAAGTTACGGAGAATTATACGTTGGACCTGAAGGCTGGTGGGGTGGTAGGTAAGGACAAGGGGAACCCTATCCCGATTGGGGTGGCGTATGGATGGGGTGAGGGCAGATGTGCGGGAAATGGGAGAGATGCGTTTGAGAGCAGAGTTGATGGTGGACAAAGGGAAGCCCCTTTGTTTAGAAAAAGGAAGACACCTCCTTCGTCCTGGAATGAAAAACCTCATCCTGAGAGCAGATGCGGCGGAAGCGGAGGAATTGTGAGAAGGGAATAGCCTTTTTGCAAGAGACAGGGTGGGAAGAGGAATAGTCCAGGTAGCTGTGAGAGTCTGTAGGCTTATAGCAGATATCAGTAGATAGGCCGTCTCCAGAGATGGAGACAGAAAGATCAAGAAAGGAGAGGGAGGTTTCGGAAATGGATCAGGTAAATTTGAGGGCAGGCTGAAAGTTGGAGGCAAAGTTAATGAAGTCGACGAGCTCAGCATGCGTGCAAGAGGCAGCACCAATGCAGTCGTCGATGTAGCGAAGGAAAAGAGGGGGATGGATACCGGTGTAGACTTGGAACATGGACTGTTCCACAAAGCCAACAAAAAGGCAGGCATAACTGGGACCCATACGAGTGCCCATGGCTACACCCTTGGTTTGGAGGAAGTGGGAGGAGCCAAAGGAGAAATTATTGAGAGTAAGAACTAATTCCGCTAGACGGAGGAGAGTGGTGGTAGAGGGGAATTGGTTAGGTCTGGAATCCAAAAAAAAAGCGAAGAGCTTCGAGACCATCTCGGTGGGGGATGGAGGTATATAGGGACTGGACGTCCATGGTGAAAATAAAACGGTGGGGGCCAGGGAACTGAAAATCATTGAAAAAATTCAAAGCATGAGAAGTGTCACGAACATAGGTGGGAAGAGATTGAACAAGGGGGGATAAGACCGTGTCAAGGTATGCAGAAATGAGTTCAGTGGGGCAGGAGCAAGCTGAGATAATAGGTCTAACTGGACAGGCAGGTTTGTGGATCTTGGGTAGGAGGTAGAAACGGGAAGTGCGGTGTGTGGGAACTATGAGTTTGGTGGCAGTGGATGGGAGATCCCCAGAGCTGATAAGGTTGGTGATGGTATAGGAGACAATGGTCTGGTGCTCCTTAGTGGGGTCATGATCAAGGGGTAAATAAGAGGAGGTATCAGAGAGTTGTCGCTGTGCCTCGGCCAGGTAGAGGTCAGTACGCCAGACAACAACAGCTCCCCCCTTATCAGCAGGTTTTATAGTGAGGTTGGGATTGGTGTGGAGGGAGAGGAGAGCAGAGCGTTCGGAAAGAGTGAGGTTGGAATTGGAACAGGGTGTGGTGAAGTCAAGACGGTTGATGTCTCGTCGGCAATTAGCAATAAAGTGATCCAGAGTATGCAGAAGACCAGAGTGGGGTGTCCATGAAGAGGAGGATGGTTGAAGACGAGAGAAGGTATCATCGGTGGGGGTAGGAGAGTCCTTGTTAAAGAAGTAAGATCGGAGACGGAGCCGGCTTTCCCTTCTCCAGCTCTGTAACACTTTTGCCAATCAACTTTCCAGCTCTTAGCTTCATCCCACCCCCTCCGGTCTTCTCCTATCATTTCGCATTTCCCCCTCCCCCCACTACTTTCAAATCCCTTACTATCTTTCCTTTCTGTTAGTCCGGACGAAGGTTCTCGGCCCGAAACGTCGACAGCGCTTCTCCCTGCAGATGCTGCCTGGCCTGCTGTGTTCCACCAGCACTTTGTGTGTGTTGTTTGATTTTCCGGCATCTGCAGATTTCCTCGTGTTTACATTTCTAACAAGATGACAGAAAGCTGCAATGTGGCCTTTCAAAACTGAACAGCATTAAACTTTCTGTTAGCTGAGAGGGGAGGTAGTTGTGCCATCATTGTCTGGAATGATCCACAAACATCCTTGCTATATCTGGAAACATCAACAAATTTAGTCGTGAAGATCGGGATTGAAGCTATTGAGGTTAAGAAGTTTGGGCAGGAGAGACATGCCACTTTATCATCACCTTTGGAATTCATTTTATTAGCTTCATTCCCTGCAAGGAAGTTTGTGCAACTCCAGTGTACAGTGTGCTCATGTTATATTCTTGCTGGTTTTGAGATTTGTTCTAATGTCTTTCCTGAGAGCACTCACTGAAGTGATGGTTTAAAGAACAGTTGCCTCCATTATAGTTCAGCAATCCTCCTCTTCAGATAATCGATGACAGGATCACTGAAGACACCCAAATTCTCTGTGCATTTCAACTGCAGCCACAATCCATGCTGTCCTTTACAGGACGAAAGGGAAGTGGGGAGTGTGGAAGTTACAGCAAGTCAAGTTAATGTCTCGCCTTTGCAATGAAAGTTTACAGATAGTGTGCAGTCAACCTCGGCAAGAAAGGCCGTTAAAGGTTCCCCTTTGCATAGCAGGGTAACTGGAGACATTTGCATACCAAAACAATATGAGGATGGAACTGACGAGTTCTAGGGTGGCTTTTGATATTGGTTACAAATAAGAGCAATCTGCAGACGCTGGAAATCCAAGCAACACCCACAAAGTGCTGAAGGAACTCAACAGGCCAGGCAACATCGATGGAAAAGAATAAACAGTCTACGTTTCGGACCGAGGCTCTACATCAGGTCTGATATTGGTCAGTTACTTTACTAAAGTGGTGGAACCACGCGGGAGTTGTTAGCTGACAACAAAAGCACCGGTTTAAATGTGTTCGGAGTGATGAACTCTGTCACTGAGTGTAACAACGAATGGTGCTGAGATACAGACTCTCGGGCTATATTTGAGGAAAGTTGAACACAATGTCTCTCTCTTCTGCGATCCACCGTCCCGAGCTCACAGCAGCCGGGCCATTCCACCTTTCCAATATCCAAAGAAATGATCGCTTCAACACCGAATTCCTTGTCCGCGCTTACTTTTTAAAATTCATTATTCCTCTTGTATAATAATGCAGTAAAATCACCATTTCCCGTCGGGGAATTGAACCCCGGTCTCCCGCGTGACAGGCGGGGATACTAACCACTATACTAACGAGGAACTGGTCTTGGTATTTACCTCGGCCATGTACATATAAGAATACAAAAGAGTAAATATAACGATTTTATTTTTTGTTGACTGCAATACTGGAGCCTTTCACTCCTGTCCTTCCCATAGAAAGTGTCGCTGGTTTCTCCAGCCATTCAGTCACCTACTGCGCTCTAACATTAGCCGATGGAAGCTCTCTCATTAAAGCCCAATTCCCTGTTGTTGGAAACCTTATTTATAATCATATTTATATTTTATTTCTGGTTTAATAATGCGATAGGCAGAAAACGACATGTACCTCTTCCGATTTTGAAGGGAACATTCCCACTTCAGTCCGATTCCTGGTGATTATTCACCGGTTGTTGTAATTCACTGGGTGACTCCGGTCTGTCGGAGGATGGCGACCTCACCCGGACATACCAGGAACTGTATCAGAGCGAGGAATCAGAGTGACCGGGGTCAGAAAGCAGCTCGGGAATGGTGATAGGTCGATGTCATACACCACAGGAGACAGTCAGTACCTCAGTCTCCAGCAGAATCATCGACTGATGCTGATATGATGGCTATATAAAGAGATTTTTTTTTACCAGTTTTTTCCCCCTTTTTCTAAAGAGTAAAAGAGAGGTGATATTGGACCACAGGAAAATTATTCTGGAGCGTTAGTAATGGGGGACAAAGAAAAAGCAGAAGAACTTCATGGATACTTTGCTTGTTTCTTCACTGCGAAAGACACCAGCAACGTGCTGGAAGTCTGTGACCGTCACGGAACAGGAGTGATTGTCATTGCTATTACAAAGGAAAAAGTGCCAGGCAAACGCAAAGGTCTTAAGATGGATATATCACCTGGGACAAATGGACCTAAAGTTCTAAGAAAAGATGCTGAAGAGATAAAGGATGCATTAGTCATGATCTTTCAAGAATCACCTGATTCGGGCATGTTTCCAGACAACTAAAAAATTCCAAATGTCATTCCGCTCTTCATGAAGGGAGGAAGGGAAAAGAAAGGAAATTAAAGATCAGTTAGCCTTACCTCAGTGAAGACGTACAAAACAGCTGGATGAACTCAGCAGGTCGGGCAGCATCCGTTGAAAGAACCAGTCAACGTTTCGGGTCGAGACCCTTCGTCAGGACTTTAGCCTTACCGTAGTTTTTGGGAAAATGTAAGCATGGATTTTCGAGATCCCTAGACTGAGATGATGACTGGCTCATTCAGGGACTGGAGGTGGAGAGAGTCAGTAATATTCAATTTCTCAGCATTATCATTTCAGAGGATCTGTCCTGGGGCCAGCAGTAAGTTCCATTATAAAGAACGCAGTGACTCTACCTGTGTATAGTCAGCATCGTATCTAAAACTTTGACAAATATAGATGCACAGTGGAGAGTAACCTGACTGGTTTCATCATGGCCTGATATGGAAACACAATGATCAGGAATGGAAAGGAAAGGTCTACAAGAACTTTGTGGAGACGTCAGGGGCAAGTTTTCTTTTACACAGAGCATGGTGAGTGCGTGGAATGGGCTGCCGGCAAAGGTGCTGGAGGCGGATACAATAGAGTATTTTAAGAGAATCCTGGAAAGGTACATGGGGCTTAGAAATTTACAGGGCTATGGGTAACACCAGGTAATTTCTAAAATAAGTACAGGTTTGACATGGCATCGTGGGCCGAAGGGCATATATTGTGCTGTAGCTTTCCTATGTTTCTAACTACTGGATGCATCCTAGTTCGTCACAGGCAAAGCCCTCTCCATCATTCAGTACATTTACAAGATGCACTTCGACAAGAAAACTGCATCCATCATCAACAACATCCTTCATCCACCTCATGCTCTCTACTCACAGCTGCCATCAGGAAGAATGTACAGGATCCTTAGGTCCCACACCACCAGCACCAGGAAGAGTTATTACCTTACAGCAGTCATGGTCTTGAAATGACACCGGTATCTTCACAGAACTGATTCCATAATCTGCAGACTCACTTTCAAGTATTCTACAATTGACTTTCACAGTAAAATTTATTTATTATTTGCATGATCTGTCTTTGGCACATTGGTTGTCTGTCAGTCTTTTCTGTTTATAGTTTTCATAAATTGCATTGTATTAATTTTCCTGCAAATACCTGAAAGAAAATGAATCGGCAAGTAGTACCCTATTGTGCCAGAGGTCCCAACACATTAGACCTCTACTGCACTACGATAAGGAATGCCTATTGTTTGCTCCCGAGACCGCATTTTGTTAAGTCAGATCATTTGACTGTACTCGTCCTACCTGCATACAGACAGAGCCTAAAGAGCAAGGCTCCAGAGATCAAGCTTGTCTGAGGGGCAGAATAACAACAACCTCTCACTCAGTGTCAGTAAGACCAAGGGACAAATTGTAGACTTCAGGAGAGGGAAACCAGACATCCATGAGCCGGTAATCATTGGACAATCAGAAGTGAAGAGAGTCAATAACTTTAAATTCCTGTGTGTTACTGTCAGAGGATCTGTCCTGGACGCATCATATAAATATTATTGTGAAGAAAGCACGACTGCACCTTTACTTCCTCAGGGCTCTCAGAGATTCAGCACATCATCGAAAACTTTGCCAAACTTCTATAAGTGTGAGGTGGAAAGTGTGCTGACTGGCTGCATTACGGCCTGGTATAGGATCATCAATGCCTTTGTGTGGAAAATCCCACAAAAGTTAGTGGATTCAGCCCAGGTACATCACGGGAAAAACATTCATAACAACTGAGCACATCTACATGAAACATAGCCGTAGAAAAGCAACATCCATCATCAAAGATCCTCACGACCCAGGCAATGCTCCT
Organism: Hemitrygon akajei; assembly: GCF_048418815.1. Taxonomy (NCBI): domain Eukaryota; kingdom Metazoa; phylum Chordata; class Chondrichthyes; order Myliobatiformes; family Dasyatidae; genus Hemitrygon; species Hemitrygon akajei. The sequence goes on along the minus strand of NC_133151.1, from coordinate 32,358,897 downwards.
TTCTCACTGTTGTCATCAGGTAGAAGGTACAGTTACCTCAAGACTCGCAGCACCAGGTTCAAGAACAGTCTCCACCCCTCAAACATCAAGGGCCTGAAGAAAAGGGGATAACTGCACGCATGTCAGGACTCATTTAAGGGCTCTGTTATATTGTTATTTCATGCTCATTATTTATATTTTTTTCTGCATTTGCACTGTTTGTTTAAAGTTTATAGTTCCTCATATTGACAGTTCACAGTTACTGTTCTATAGATTTGCAAATAATGCCTGCAGACAATTAAATTAATCTCAGGTGGTGAATGTGGTGACGTGTATGTACTTTGACCTTTGAACTATATGGTGATAACAACTGCGAAATGAACCTGGTCAGGTGTCCGATCTCTTACTGGGCAAGTGTTTTGGACATAGTGATCTTAATTCTATATCCTTTACGATATCATTGGAGAGAGATAGGAACAGACAAGTTAGAAAAGTGTTTAATTGGAGTAAGGGAAATATGTGGCTATCGGGCAGGAAATTGGAAGCTTAAATTGGAAAGAGATGTTCTCAGGGAAAACTACAGAAGAAATGTGGCAAATGTTCAGGTGATATCTGTATGGAGTTCTGCATAAGTACATTCCAATGAGACAGGGAAGTTATGGTAGGGTACATGAACCATGGTGTACAAAGGCTGTAATAAAGGAGCAAAGAAAACTTTACAAAAGGTTCAGAAAGCTGGGTAATGATAGAAATCTAGAAGATTATAAAGCTAACAGGAAGGAGCTTAAGAAGGAGATTAGGAGAGCCAGAAGGGCCCATGAGAAGGCCTTGGCAGGCAGGATGAAGGAAAACTCCAAGGCATTCTACAAGTATGTGCACAGCAGGAGGATAAGATGTGAAAGAATAGGACCCATCAAGTATGACAGTGGGGTAGTGTGTGTGGAACCAGAGGAAATACTAGAGGTACCTAATGAATATTTTACTTCAGTATTCACTATGGAAAAGGATCTTGGTGATTGTAGTGATGACTTGCAGCAGACTGAAAAGCTTGAGCATGTAGATATTAAGAGAGAGGGTGTGCTGGAGCTTTTGGAAAGTATCAAGTTGGATAATTCATCCGGACTGAATGAGATGTACCCCAGGCTACTATGGAAGACCAGTGAGTCTTACCTGAGTGGTTAGTAAGTTTATGGAGAAGATCCAGAGATGCAGGATTTATGAACATATGGATAGGGATAATATGTTTAGGAATAGTCAGCAAGGCTTTGTCAAGGGCAAGTCTTGCCTTAGGAGCCTGATTGAATTTTCTGAGGATCTGACTAAACACATTGATGAAGGAAGAGCAGTAGATGTAGAGTATATGGATTTCAGCAAGGCATTTGATAAAGTACCCCATGCATGACTTATTGAGAAAGTAAGGAGGCTTTGTGGATCCAGAACTGGCTTGCCCACAGAAGAGTGGTTGAAGACCGGTTATATTCTGCATGGAGGTCGGTGACCAGTGTTGTGCTTTGGGGATTTGTTCTGGGACACATATTTTTGTGATTTTTATAAATGACCTAGATGAGGAAGTGGAGGGATGGTTTAGTAAGTCTACTGATGACACACATGTTGGAGGTGTTGTGGATAGTGTGCAGGGCTGTCAGAGGTTACAGCGGGACATTGATAGGGTGCAAAACTGGGCTGAGAAGTGGCTGATGGAGTTCAACCCAGATAAGTGTGAAGTGGTTCATTTTGGTAGGTCAAATATGATGGCAGGATATAGTATTAAAGGTAAGACTCTTGGCAGTGTGAAGTATCAGAAGGATCTTGGGGTCTGAGTCCATAGGACACTCAAAGCTGCTGCGCAGGTTGACTCTGTGTTTAAGAAGGTGTATGGCCTTCATCAACTGTGGAATTAAATTTATGAGCCGAGGGGTAATGTTGCAGCTATACAGGACCGTGGTCAGACCCCACTTGCAGCACTGTGTTCAGTTCTGGTCGCCTCACTACAGGAAGGATGTACACGTCATAGAAAAGGTGCAGATGAGATTTACAAGGATGTTGTCTGAATTGGGGAGCATGCCTTATGAGAATAGGTTGAATGAACTCGGCCTTTTCTCTTTGGTGTGACAGAGCATGAGAGGTGACCTGATAGGGGTGTATAAGATGTTCAGAGGCATTGATCGTGTGGATAGTCAGAGGCTTTTTCCCAGGGCTGAAATGGCTGCCACAAGAGGACACAGGATTAAGGTGCTGGGGAGTAGGTATAGAGGAGATGTCCGTGATAAGTTTTTTACTCAGAGTGGTAAGTGCGTGGAATGGGCTGCTGGCAACGGTGGTGGAGGCGGATACGATAGGGTCTTTTAAGAGACTTTTTGATAGGTACATGGAGCTTCGAAAAATAGAGCGCTAAGTAATTTCTAAGGTAGGGGCATGTTCGGCACCACTTTGTGGGCCGAAGGGCCTGTATTGTGCTGTAGGTTTTCTGTGTTACTGTTAACTTAGTTTGGATTAAAATTTTGGCTTTGACAATATTTTTCCGTAACGTTCTTTTTTTCATAAAGGGTTCAGTGATCTAGTTACAACGATTTTTTTTACCCCAAATTATGAAAGATTATACCAACAAAAAAGTAGGAAGTACAAATATTAATTATTTATAATACTGAAGAGTCAAACTAAAATGTGAATATTACTGTCTATAACACACTCAATTCCCGTGGGTGGGGAGGGGGACACCGTTCCCGGAAATTCCCCTCTGTACCCACTCTGTTACAATGCTCGCAAATACTCAGCGTCTCCACTGATTGACAGCTCTTTCTGCCCCGCCTCCCGGGCTGTTGACTCAGCGTCAGGTGATACAGTGTTGCGGATTGTCGATCTGTGACGAGCTGACGTCAAGAGGTCCCACCGTCGAGCTGGGGGTGGAAGAGAGATTGGTTCCGTGGCTGGGTTGCTTCATGTGTGAATGTGGTTTGGAACTTTTTGAGGGAAAGAGAGTGGGGAAGGAGCGGGAATTGCTGGGAGGGGGTTGCCTGTGTCTGGTAATGACAGACAAGGCGAGAGGAGGGGCTGAGGGAAAGAGAGCGGAGAAGGAGCGGGATAGGGATTTGGGATCAGAGGTAGGCAGTTGGGGAGAAATGGATTATTGTGAAGGGAGAAATAAAGGGACTAAGGAGATAGTGAGGGGATGGATGAATGAAAACCGAGACAAAGGGAATAAAAGAATAAGAAATTACAGTGGAGAGAGTTCTGAAAGTGAGGAAGATGAACAAGTTCAGAGAGGAGGTGTTGTCATAATTAGGTTTAATGAGAAGCCCCAAGGACACATGAAGAAAATTAACCCGTTTGTGCTAATAACAACTCTGGCAAATAAGATAGGGGAAATAGTATTTGCAAAAGTCCTTAATGATGGCAATCTATTGGTAAGATGTGCAAATGAGGAACAACTTGAGAAAGCACTCAAGCTAAAAGAGATAGGAAAATGCAAGGTGGAATATACAGGGAGGGTGGGAGCACGAAATGGTGGTTGTAAAGGAGTGATCACGGGTGTACCAATGAGTATAAACGTGGAGGAGTTGAAGAGGAATATCAAAGGGGGGAAAGTAGTTAATGTTCTAAGACTGAAAACAACAAAGGAGGGAATGAAAAAGGTAAGTGAAACAGTAATGACTGAATTTGAAGAAGAAAGAGTGCCAAGGAAAGTGTTCCTGGGTTTCAGGAGTTACACAGTAAGGGTATATGTGCCAAAGCCATTGAGGTGCTATAATTGTCAAAGGTTTGGACACATAGCTAAAAACTGTAAAAGGCAGAGGAGATGTGCTAGATGTGGGGATGATCATGAATATGGAAAGTGCAGAACAGGAGTGCAACCAAAATACTGTAATTGTGGAGGAGCTCATAATGTGGCGTATAGTGGGTGTCAGGTTATGAGACGGGAGAATAAAATTCAAGAAATAAAAGTGAAAATAAAGATCACTTATGCAGAAGCTGTAAGAATGTCAAGAGAACAGAATAATGCTCCGAATGACCAGAGAGCAATAGGGATGGAAGAGATGCAGCGAAGAGTAAATGACAGGATTTATGTGGAAAAAACTCTAGTAACATTCATTGCAGGAGTCATTAATAGTCCGGCAGAGATAAAGTCAAAAGGTGACAAAATTCAGCTGGTGGTCAAAGCAACAGTAAACCATTTAGGGTTAGTAAGACTGACATGGGAAGAAGTGAGGGAGAACCTCACTAATCAGTCAAGCCAGGAAGTGTCATAGGTTGATTAGTACTCATTATGGTGATTCTTTTGCAATGGAATGCAAGGAGTTTACTGGCCAATGGCCAGGAATTTAAGGACTTTATTAAGGAAATGTTTGTAAAACCGGATGTGGGGTATATTCAGGAAACTTGGTTGAAACCAGCTTTAGACTTTGTGGTACATGGGTATACAATGATAAGGAAATATAGAAATCTAGGAGGAGGAGGAGGTTGTGCTATGTTAATCAAGCAAGGTATACCGGATAGAGTACTGGAAAAAGGAGATGATCAGGAATACATAGTGGTGGAAATATGAGAGAGAGGGGAGGGAGTGGTAATAATTAACTACTACAATCTATGTAAAAGGTTGGATTTGGACAGCCTACTAAGGATACAAGGACAAAATAGACATAAAGTAGTGTGGTGTGCAGATTTCAATGCTCACAGCACAATATGGGGGAATCCGATTACAGATTCAAATGGAACGGTAATTGAAGAGTTGATGGAAGAAAGGGATTTGGTATGTATGAATGATGGTAGAGGAACAAGGATAAACATAACAACAGGAACTGAGTCACTATTAGATATTACGTTAGTGTCAAATGTCTTGGCTGGCATCAGTAACTGGGGAGTTTGGACTGCTTCAACAGTAGGCTGTGATCACTACCCAGTTTTATGTTCAGTGGATGAAAGAGTTGAAATAAGACCAGGTGGGGGAGTCCCAAAGTGGGTGTTTGGAAAAGCAGATTGGGGTAAGTTCCAGAAGTTAAGTGAAGGAGCATTGACAAAGATTGACATTTCTGGAGATATAGATGAATCAAACAGTCAGGTGACTTCAGCAATTATTATGGCAGCATAAGGATCTATACCCAGGAGTGAAAATAGGATGAATAGAAAAATAGTGCCATGGTGGACAGCGGAATGTTGTCCGGCTGTAAAAAACAGAAATAGAGCATTCAGGCTAGTTAAAAGAACCCATAATATGCAGCATTTGATTCAATATAAGAAGGCACAGGCAGTGGTGAGAAGAACTATCAAGCTAAAAAGGGCAAGTTGGAGGAGTTTTTGCAACAAAATAGGAAGAACAACGCCTGTGGGAGAGGTATGGGGAATGATTAAGAGGATGGGGGGAGATAGAAGGGATTGGGAGTATCCAGTAATGATATCTGAGGAGGAAACAGCAGTCTCCAGCAGGGATAAGGCTGAGATCATGGCCAGGTCATTTGTAAAGATACATAGTTCAGAAAATTTGTCTGAAGAAGGGAGAAGGAGAAGGGAAAGAACAAGGAGTCAATACCCAGGTGTGTTAAACAGGAGGAAAGAAACAGATGATATAATTGATGATCCATTTACTTTGGCAGAAATGGTGAGAGCAATAAAGAGATTGAGACCAACCTCCCCAGGGAAAGATCTAATATGCTATGCTATGCTAAAAAAAATCTAGGAGAAAGAGCGCTCTTGAAGGTACTGCATTTTTATAACAGAGTCTGGGAGGAGGGAAGATTACCAAGTGCATGGAAAGAAGCAGTAGTAATTCCAATAAGGAAACCTGGCAAGGATCCGTCAAAACCCACTAGCTACAGGCCAATAGCACTAACATCAAATATATGTAAGGTAATGGAAAGGATGATAACAGAAAGGTTATATATGATCTTGAGAAGAGAGGAATGCTGGCAAGTTATCAGAGTGGTTTTAGGAAGGGAAGGAATTCCATGGGCTCAGTGATAAGGTTAGAGACTGAAATAAGAAAGGCCCAGGCAAATAAAGAATCAGTAGTTGCAGTGTTTTTTGACTTTGAAAAAGCCTATGATATGATGTGGATGGAAGGATTATTAATTAAACTGCACAAGATGGGGGATGGGGTAGAGTTTATAATTGAATTAAAGATTTTTTGTTTAGTAGAAAAATTAAAGTTCGGATTGGATCAGAATTATCAAAGCAGTACATAGTGGGAAATAGCACACCTCAGGGTAGTGTGATTAGCCCGTTACTTTTCATCATTATGATCAATGATGTCTTCACAAGGGTACCAGTGAATATAGGTAGGTCACTGTTTGTGGATGATGGGGCCTTGTGGAAAAGAGGCAGGAACATGGAGCATATAATCAGGGAACTTCAAGGAGCAATCGATGGTGGTAGAGTGGAGTTATGGTTGGGGATGTAGATTTTCACTGGAAAAAACTCAAACTGTATTTTTCACTAGGAAAAGAATTGAAGTAGGGAATAAGTTAAGGATGTATGGGATTGAATTAGAAAGGGTTGGATCATTTAAATTTCTGGGAGCTATATTTGATTCACGATTAACATGGGCAGACCATATCAGGAAAGTTGAGGAGAAATGTAAAAAAGTAATAAACGTGATGAGATGTTTGACCGGTAGGGAATGGGGAGCAAGTTGTTCAGCATTAAAGAGAATGCATGTGGCTTCAGTAAGATCTGTGTTGGATTATGGAAGTGTAGCATATGGATCAGCAGCTAAGTCTCTTATAAGGAAACTGGATGTGATTCAGGCTCAAGTTTTGAGAGTGTGCAGTGGGGCTTTTAAAACATCACCAGTATCAGCCCTGCAGGTAGAAATGGGAGTAATGCCTTTGGAATTAAGAAGGATGCAATTGATGACAAACTACTGGGTTAATTTGCAGGGACACAATGATTCTCACCCTGCTAAAGGAGTGTTGCAGGAGTCCTGGGAAATTGGGAGGTTTCAGAGGGAAAACTTTCGTCGGGTAGGGAATGATATTGCTAGATCATGTGGAGTGTTTGATCTAAGGATAAGTCCTTCAGTAGTTTATCCGGTTGTAGCTCCATGGAAGCTTGTATGGCCTGACGTAGACTGGCATTTGTTAGAGGAAAAAGGAAAGGAAAGTATAAAACTGATTTGGTAAGTTCATTTAACTGTCATGTGATGGAAAAGTATAGTGATTATACTCAGGTCTATACAGATGGTGCTAAGGAACCTGAGACAGGAGTGACAGGGTTTGGGGTGGCTATACCAGCAAAAACAATTGCAATCAGCAGAAGAACATCTGATAAGTTAGCGGTGTATACAGTGGAGATGATGGCAGTGTTGGTTGCGTTGCGTTGGGTGGAGAAAACTAAACTAGTCAAAGCTTTGATATGCTCAGATTCATCTTCAGTACTAGCAAGTTTAAGGTCTTCTCACTCAAACAGCCGGCAAGATGTACTTCATGAAGTCCTTCAGTCAGTCACAAGAGTTGCAAATCAGGGAGGTCAGGTTAAATTTCTATAGGTTCCAGCTCAAGTAGGGGTGAAGGGCAATGAAAGGGTGGATGAGTTGGCAAAGAAGGCAATAAAGAAAGAAAATATAGAAATGCATATTAGTATCAGTAAAGCAAAGGTTAAGTGTGTAATCTGGGAAAAAAATTAACCAAATGTGGCAAGAAAGATGGGACAGGGAGGGGAAAGGGAGGCATGTATATCAAATACAAAAAAGTGTTGCAGGTACTAGGGTAGGAAGTAGACACAGAAGAGAGGAAATTGTGTGGATTAGGTTAAGGCTGGGGCATTGTGCACTAAACCAAACATTGAAATTGATAGGGAAACACCAGACAGGATTGGGTGAGGAATGTCAGGAAGAGGAGTCAGTAGAACATGTAGTTCAGAGTTGCAGGAAGTATGGGATGCAGAGAGAGATTATGAGAATTAATCTAAGGGAATTGGGCGTGCAGGAATTCACATTAAAAGGTTTGCTGGGCATGTGTGAGAGAACACAGGTCAGGGTATTTTTAGCTTTCTTAAGGGGTACAGGGGTTTATATAGGATATGATGGATAAACAGAAATGGGGGTACTAGGATGGGGAAGATAAAGTGTAGGTTGGGGTATGTGTATGTGTGCGATTGCGTGAAGGGATTCAGAATGTGAGTCCATCGCATACTCCGGAGCAGAAGGTGGCGGTAATGCACCATTAAGCTGGGTGCCAACCGCCGTAAAACAAGAGGGAGAGGGAGAGGGAGAGAGGGGTGGGGGGAGGGAGAGAGAGAGAGAGAGAGAGGGGGGGGGGGAGAGAGAGAGAGAGAGAGGGGAAGAGAAAGAGAGAGAGAGAGAGAGGGGGGGAGAGGGAGGGAGAGGGAGAGAGAGAGAGAGAGAGAGAGAGAGGGGAAGAGAAAGAGAGAGAGAGAGAGGGGAGGGGGGAGAGGGAGAGGGAGAGAGAGACTGTTCCTGCTCTGTCAGTGCCTCACCGCACCGGCAGAGTCAGGTTCAATATTTAAACCAAATTTGCACAGTTACATGGATAGGAAAGGTTGAGAGGGATACGGGCCTAATGCAGGCGAATGGAACGAGTTCAGGTCGACAACTTGGTCGGCGTGGATGAGTTTTACCGAAGGGACGGTTTCAGTTCTGTATAAATCACTGACTCTATTCTGGGCGGTTCAACCAGGGCAGGATGTACACAGTGAATGACAGGTTCCTGAGAAGGTTTAATGAACAGAGACTTTGTGGGTTTCTGCCCCCACACCTCCTCTGGCAGCTGATTTAGGATAGCAGCTATTCTCTGTGTGAAGTATGTACCCTTCAGATCCCCTTTAAATCTGTATTTAAACAGTTTTGTACAATTCTAATGAGAGGCAAATCTTTGGCTGATAAGGCAAGTCGAACACACAACCCTGTCTACCTGTGATGCCACGTACAGGAAACTGTGTAACAATATTAGAGACACATGCACAGGTACTTCGGTGAGCAAGGCCCAGAGGGATATGAAACTAATGCAGGAAAGTGGGATTAGTATAGCTGTGCGTGATGGGGAGCATAAATGTGATGAGCCAGAGGGTCTGTTTCTATCCTGGACAACCCTGACAACAGCAGTCCTCCACCGCAGTGGGGTTTGTTACCTTCATTCTCAGCTGTGATCTTGTTCCACTGAACCCCTTATCCTATGAGAAGAAATTTGCACTCTTCCATTGTGACCAAGCTGTCTGCCATCTCTCCTGATATTAACCAGTGTTCTTCACCAAATTCCCATTTAAAGGTCCTGTTACTGGTGCATGGGGAATGGGAGCATTTTGTTAGCCTTTTGAGGGGGGTGATACACTACTAACCCTAATGCATTAATACCTTTGTCCAACAGAAATCCATTGTCCTGGGTTCTGAGTGTTGTAGGTAAGTCCATCCTGAAGTTCTGTGTTCCAGGTTCCCACTGAACTTTCACAGTCAGTGGTTTCCGCATGTCTATACTGACCATCGAGAATCTGCCTCCACTAACTCAGCACTTGGTCTGTCTCCTACCGTGCCCTGCTGATTCAAATGCTCATCCTGATGGTCTTAAATACCAGCCTGCACCACCCCTCAGACAGTGTGTTACAGATTGCAACTTCCTTCAATATTCCAGCTGGTACACATCCCACATCAAGATTTTCTAGCCGCCTTTGCTGTCCATCATGCCCCTAATCTTGTTGTCATCTGCAAACTTGCTGATACAGTTTACCATATTCTCATCCAGATAGTTTATACAGATGGAAAACAACAATGGACTCAGCACTGGGGAGTTAAGCCAGGGCAGGATGAACACAGTAATGACAGGTTCCAGGGAAGTGATCATGAACAGAGACTTTGTGTGTTTTTGCCTCCACCACCTCCTCTGGCAGCTCATTTGGGATACCAGCTGTTCTATTCTTGGTTGGTGCAGCTGTTACGAAACCCAATTTCCCTCGGGATCAATAAAGTATGTCTGTCTGTCTTATTTCTGTAAATTCACTGCACAGGACCACATCCCTCCTCCCCCCTATGTTGCTATTACCAACATGCACCGTCCACCACGATGTCCGGCTGCTCAACCTTTCCTTTGAAATGTCCTGCAGCTGCTCCGAGACCATCGGACCATTAGACACAGGAGCAGAGTTAGGCCATTTGGCCCATCCTGTCTGCTGCCCCATTCTGCCAGGAATAAGAGATCATGACAGAGCACTTAACCCTCTCAAACACTCTTATCCTACCCTCCCACAATCGAGTACCTCCACATTCAATATACCCAGTGAATTGGCCACATCCGTCTGTGGGGATGAATTCAGAGTCAGAACCAGAATCAGGTTTATTACCACCGGCAGGAGTCAGGAAATTTGTGAATTTAGCAGCAGCAGTTCAATGCAGGACATGATAATATAGAAATAATAAATAAATTACAGTATGTGTGTCTATATGGATATGTATATAAGTAAATTAAATATAGTGCAAAAACAGAAATAATATATATAGAATACATCTACAGCAACATTTGGGTGTTTTAAAGTGACAAACCCAAATATCTTCAAACTCCTGATGAAATATATCTGCTGTCTTGTCTTCTTTATACTGTAGCTGCATCAATAGATCCTCAGAGATATTGACACTCAGGAACTTGAAATTGTTCACTGTCCACTTCTGATCCCTCTATGAGGATTGGTTCATGTTCCCTTACCTTACCCTTCCTTCAATCAGCTGTTTTGTCTTACTGACATTAAGCCCAAGGTTGTTGCTGCGACACCACTCAACTAGCTGGTATATCCCACTCCTGTATGTCCAATCATCTCCATCTGAGATTCTACCAACAATGGTTGTGTGCAGCATATTTAAAGATTGCATTTGAGCTATATTTAGTCACATAGTCATGGGTATAGAGGGAGTAGAGCAGTTGGCTAAGCACACATCCTGGAGGTGCACCAGGGCCAGTGTTGATCGTCAGCGAAGAGGAGATATTTGAATTTGAATTGACTTTATTTCTTGCATCTTCCACGTACACGAGGAGTAAAAATCTACGTTATGTCTCCATCTAAATATGCAATGTGCAATCATAGTAATTTATAATAATTGATAATAAATAGAACAGCCAATGTAACAGAGAGGTACCCTCAAATGAGTGTGAGTTAAGCAATCTGATGGCATGGTGGAAGGAGCTGTCCAGCAGCCTGTTGGTCCTGTCTTTTATGCAGCAGTACCGTTTCCCGGATGGTTGCTGCTGGAATAGATTGTGCTTGGGGTGACTTGGGTCCACAATGATCCCTCGGGCCCTCTTCTCACACCGGACTTTGTAAATGTCCTGAATCATGGGAAGTTCACAACTACAGATGCACTGGGTTGTCCACACCACACTCTGCAGAGTCCTGCGATTAAGGGAGGTACAGTTCCCATAGCAGGCAGAGATTCAGCCAGTTGGGATGCTCCCAATTGTGCCCCTGTAGGCAGTTCTTAGGATTTGGGGGCCCATAGCAAACCCTCAGTAGTCTGAAGTGAAAGGGGCACTGTTCTGCCTTTCTCACCACTCTGCAGGTACGTACGGACCCCGTGAGATCCTCGGGTATGTTGATGCCGAGGAACTTAAAGCTGTTTAGCCTCTCAACTCCAGATATTTTGATGTCAATAGGGGTTAGCCCATCTGCATTAATCCACAAAATCAATGTGGATTATCACCAATCCACACAGATTGTGGTCTCCCGGTTAGCAAGTCGAAGATCTAATTGCAGAGGGACCAGGTTCCGTAGCTTATTGATCAGGATTGTGGGAATGAAGGTGTTAAACGCTGAGCTCTAGTCAATGAACAACATTCTAACATAGGCAGCACAGATTCAGTCCCCTTTACTAAGGAAATTACTCCATATCTTTGTTCTAACGGTATGTCCTAGTATTCTGAGGCTGTACCCTGTGGTTCTAGACTGCCCCACTATTGGAAACACACTCCGCACTCCATTCTAGACCTTTCAATAATTGATCGGTTTCAATGAGATTCCCTCATTCTTCTAAAGTCCAGAGAGTACAGGCCCAAAGCCATCAAACAATCATTGTTCATTAACCCTTTTATTACCAGGATTATTTTTGTGAACCTCCTCTAGACGCTCTCCTATGTGAGCTTGCAGCTTTTTAGATAAGGGGCCCAAAACTGCTCACAATACTCCAAGTGTGATTGGACCAATGCCTTATAAAGTCTGAGCTGATCCTATATATCCCTACCACTCCAGTAATATCCCTACCAATAATGTAAGAGTCACCAGGATACAGTTTCCCTGTTCCAGTCGTGGTCACTCAATAATCTGCAGCCTGACCTCAGGTGTGACCAACTCACTGAATCTCCGGTCTCAGCATCCTGGAAACTCTAGGTCTGTCCATCTCCATCTTCATTTCCTTCACACGGTCAGTCAGGAGCTGCACCTCGGTGCTCTTCCCTCATATGAAGTTATCGGGGACACTGAGAGACTCCCTGATCTCCCGCATCCTGAGGTGGAGCATGTCACTGCCATAACTGTAATTCTAGATACACCAATAGGGAGAGGAATTCCAAAGAAATCCTCAGACATTTGACTTCCCAGAGTACACTGACTTATCTCCCATTTCTCTGCCCACATTTCCAGCTGGTCTATGTTCTGCTGAATCCTTTGGCAACTTTCCTCACGATCCATAACTGCACCAATTTCTGTGTCTCTGCAGACCTACAAATCAGCCCTCCTTCATTTTCATCCAAATCATTTCACAAAGAGCAGAATTCCTTGTGAGGCCCCACTGTTTACAGGTCTCCGGTCAGAATCAGACTCCTCAACCATTACCTTCTTTATTCTCTGACCAAGCTACATTCTGAACACATTTTACCAAATTTCTTTTGAGCCACATGCTTCCATGCTCGGGACAGCGTACCATGGGGACTCTCGTTGAAATCTTTACCAAAGTCCTTGTGTCTTGAGCATACTACCCAGCTCTCATCAATCGAATTTGTCACTTAAAACGTTCGGCCACGTTTGCAAGACTTGATGTTGCCCACGCAAAGTGATATTGGCTACTCTGAAATTGTTTATGCTTTTTCAGATGCAAGCTGATCCTATCATTAAATATCTTTTCCAATAATATCCCTCCCACTAACGTAAGAGTCACCAGGGTATAGTTTCCTGTCTTGCCCCTATTGCAGTTCTTAATAAGGGGAAGAATATTTGTCATTTTCCATTCTTCTGCATGATGGCCTGTAATTAAAAGAGCATCAGTTTTGAGATTTGTTAAATTTTTGTCCTTTTCTTATCCCTCAAGCATCAGGTTTTATTAAAGTTCAAAGTAAATTTATTATCAAAGTACGTATACATTCTACAACTTTGAGGTTTGTTTCAAACAGGTTGCCATAAAACAAAGAAAGCCAGAAGAACCCACTAATAAAATAAGACCATCAAACACCCAATGTGCAGAAAGACAGACCAATCCTGCAAACAATAAACACAAGCAAATTCTATAGCGTATTGAACTGAAATGCTCAAAGGGAGTCTGTGCACAGATGCTTAGTTCAGTGCAGAGTGGAGAAGCGAGCTGAACCGGCTTGTCCCTGGCCTCAGGCAGAACAACCCGACCTTTTCAATCTGGCCCCACTTCCAAATCGTTGTCCAAACATTGGGTTCAGTTGCTTTGATACAATCTGGGGCCTGGTCCCGGCCACATCGATTTGACCTGTACCTGACTTTTCCATTTCAGCCTGGAGTTTAAATCAACCGTACTTTGGGTCTTCCTCACCCTCAGTGACAGGCCGGTTGCCTCATCTCGGTTCAGCCACATCAAATTGCCTCCAAGTCGAAAGGGAAGTTACAGGCCAGAAAAAGAGACTCACTTGTATCACCTTAAACCAGAACCAGTGGAGCTAACTCCATTTAACTCCACTGAACTCACCACTGAACTGTTTCCCACAGTCTATCACTTCACTTTCAATGGTTCTGCATCTCATGTTCTCTATTTATTTAATTATGACTATTATTCTTATTTTATCTCTTGTATTTACACAAGTTATTGTCGTTTGCATGTTGGTTATTTGGCCACACTGTTGGGTGTGGTCTTTCTGTTGGGGTTCTTGGATTTACTGAATAAGACCATATGACATTGCATCAGAATTAGGCTATTTGGCCCATCGAGTCCACTCTGCCGTTCAATCTTGGTTGACCCTTTTTTCTCTATGCAGCCCCACTGCCCGGCCTTTTCCTAGTAACCTATGAAGCCATGTCCAATCATGAGCCTATCAAACTCTACCTCAAATACACCCAAGGACGTGGCCTCCACAGCTGCCTGTGGTTATAAATTGAACTAATTCAGCACACTCTGGCTAAAGAATTTCTCCGCATTTCTGTTTTAAATGGACACCCCTCTATCCTGAGGTTGTGCCTTCTATTCCTAGACTCTCCCACCATAGGAAACATCCTTTCCACATCTACTCAATCCAGGCCTTTCAACATTCGAAATGAGATTCCCACCCACCCCACCCATCCTTCGAAATTCCAGTGAGTACAGACCCAGAGCTATCAAATGTTCCTCGTATGATAATTGTTTCTTTCCCAGAATCATCCTTGTGAACCTCTTCTGGAACCTTTCCAATGCCAGCACATCTTTTCTTAGATGAGGAGCCCAAAACTCTTCACAATACTCAAGGTGAGGCCTCACTAATGCCTTATAAAGTCGCAGCATCACATCCCTGCTCTTGTATTCTAACCGTTTGATGTGAATGCTAACATTGCTTTTGCCTTCCTCACCTGTGACTCACCCTGCAAGTTATCTTTAGGTTGGTCTGCACAAATACTCCCAAGTCCTTTTGCATCTCAGATTTTTGGGTTTTCTCCCTGTTTGGAAAATGGTCTGTACATTTATTTCTAATACTAGAGCGCATGACCATGCATTTTTCAACAGTGTATTTCATTTGCCATTGTCTTGCCAATTCTCCTAAACTGTCACCATTCTCCTAATCTGTCAAAGTACTTCTGCAGCCTTCCTGTTTCCTGAAGAGTACCTGCCCTTCTTGTCATCTGCAAACTTGTAACAAAGCCATCTATTTGGTCATTTAAATCATTGATATACAGTATAAAAATAAATGGTCCCAACACCGACCCCTGCAGAACACCTCTACTCAATGGCAGCCAACCAGAAAGGATCCTTTTATTCCCACTTGCTGCCTTCTACCAATCAGCCAATGCTCTAACCACACCAGTAACTTCCCTGTCATACAATGGGCTATTAGCTTGGTAAGCAGCCTCATGTGTGGTGCCTTTTGGAAGTCCAAATATCTGATACCTGCTGCATCCCCTTTATCTATCCTGTGTGTAATCTCTTCAAAGAATTCCAACAGGTTCATGAGGCAAGATTTCCCATAAAAGGAAACCATGCTGACTTTGTCCTTTCTTGTCCTGTTGTTCCAATACTGCTTAACCTCATCCTTAACAATTAACAATTAACTCCAAAGTCTTTGCAACCACTGGATAACTGGTCTATAATTTCCTTTCTGCTGCCTCCCTCCCTTTTTAAAGAGTGGAGTGACATTTGCAATTTTCCAGTCCCCTAGCACCATTACTGAGTCCAATATGTTTTGAAAGATCATTACCAATGGCACCACAATATCTACTGCTACCTCTGTCAGAACACTAGGGTGCAGTTGATCTGGTCCAGGTGACTTATATACCCTCAGGTCTATCAGCTTTTTGAGTGCCTTTTCCTTATAATAATAACTGCATTCATTTCTCTTCCCTCACACTCTTCAACATCTGGCACACGGCTAGTAACTTCCACTGATGCAAAACACTTATTTAGTTCATCTGCCATCTCCTTCTCTCCACCACCCTACCCGGTTATTATTTCTCTGGCCAGATTTTCTAGCAGTCCAATATCCAGTCTCATCTGTCCTTTATGTTTTACACACTTGAAAAAGCTTAAACTATCCACTATGATAATATTTGCTAGCTTGCTTGTATATTTAATCTTTATCCTCTTTAGGTTGCTCTCTGCAAGGTGTTAGAAGCTTCCCAATCCTCTGTATTCTGACAAGTTTTTTCTTTGTTGTATGCCCACCCTTTTGGTTTTACATTAGCTTTCAGATTCAGATTCAGTTTACTGTCATTTAGAAATCACAAATGCAATGCAGTTAAAAAATGAGACAACGTTCCTCCAGAATGATATCACAGAAACATATGACAAAACAGACTACACCAGAAAATCCACATAATGTTTTGCAATCCCCAAACCAGAGTCCGAAGAAGCTGCTGCGTATTAATATCGCACTACCATCTTCGCGCGTTTCCCAGAAAGGAGCTCCAAATCCACCGGACAAACAAGACCCAAAACTGAAGCTACAAGACCTGCTCAAAACCACATAGTTACAACATATAGTTACAGCTTTGACTTCCTTGTCAGCGACAGTTGTACTATTTTGCCATTATGAGTGTTTATTTGTTTCTGGAATACATTTATCCTGTACCCCCCTCATTTTTTCTCAGATAATCTCACCAATGCTGCTCTGTTCCCAATTCTAACAGCATCTCCTTCCAATTTACTTTAGCAACTCCTCTTTCATACCACTGTTACTACCTTTACTCCACTGAAACACTGCTATGTCAGACTGTACTCTCTCCCTATCCAATTTCAAGTTGAACTCGATACTGTGATCACTGCCTCCTAAGGGTTCTTTTACCTTATATTCCCTAATTGTCTCCAGTTCATTAAATAACACACAATCCAGTATAGCTGATTCCCTAGTAGGCTCAATGACAAACTGTTCTGAAAAGCCATCCTTTAGGCATTCAACAAACTCACTCTCTTGAGATCTATTTCCAACCTGATTTTCCCAGTCGACCTGCATGTTGAAATCTCCCATGAAATCTCCAATATCATTGCATGTTAGACATGCCTTTTCTATTTCCTGTAGTAATCTGTGGTCCACATCCAAACAACTGTTGACGGCCTGTTTATAACTGCATCAACATCGTTTTGCAGTTTTTTTTAAACTCTACTCACAATGATTCAAGATCTTCTGAACCTATGGCACATCTTTCTACTGATTTGATACCATTCTTTACCAGCAGAGCCATGGCATCCCCATTGCCTACCTTCCTGTCCTTCTGATATGGCTAACTTGGGCACTTAGCTCCCAACTATAAATATTTTTCAGCCGTTATCCTGTGATGATCACATTATACATGACAATCAATAATAGGGTAATGAGATTATCCACCTTATTTTTTTATACTCTGTGCATTGAGGTATAACACTTCAAGTATTGGATTTGCGACCCTTATTGATTCTGCATCCCTCTGCTGGCTGCAGTTATGTCCTATCATCTGCTCGCTCTTCCTGACAGTGTGACTGCATGCTATCTTTTCTTTCCTTACCATCTGTCCTATCCTGAGTCCTTTCAGGCCAGTTCTCATGCCCCTGCCAAATTAGCTGATACCCTCCCCAACAGCTCTAACAAACCAACAGTATGCTCACAGGAAAATACATCCCGGGGCTGCGTACAATGACAGAAATGTATTTAGATAATACATTTACTTTTAGCTTTGAACTTTGCAGTGGAGAACCGGATGTTGTACTGGTCTGTGTGCTCATTGGCCGGTGCTGTGCTCTGGCAGTTCAGTGTGCTTGGAATATGGTGTCAGTGTTTTTACAGAAGTGTGTCCTTATTACACAATTGATCTTGTCCAACGAGGAGCTTAGAAGATTCACTGGTGACGAGAATAATTTTTTCAGACTATCACTGGTCACAGGATCATTCTGGGATGATCTGGACTATTTAACCCATCAAGTTTATACCAGCTCCTGCTACAACATTTCTATAGTCACATTCCCCACTCTGTCCCCACAGCTCTGCAGGTTATTTCCCCTGAAGGACCTGTCTAATTCCTCTTTAAACACTGGTTGTTCCTGCCACAATCTGGTGAGTCCCATATTTCCCAAGGCGAAGTCAAGAAAGTCTTCCTCCCTGGTGGATCATCTACATACTGTTTCAGGAAACCTTGCTGAAAACACTTAACAAATAATGCCGCATCCAAGACTCAGGTGGTAAGAGAGTCCCAGTCACTCTGGGGTGATTATTCACTATAGATACTCTGTTGTTTTTACATCAGTCCATAACCTGCCAAAATATCTGTTCCTCGCTCCTACTGGTTATTGGGAGCCCTACAGTATAATCCCATCACTGCGATTGCAACTTTCTCATTCCTGAGTTCCACCCATATTGTCTCACTAGATGAGCCTCTGGGATGACCTTGAATTTGTGACATTCTGCCTGATCAGCAGTACAGCTCCCCAACCTCATTCACCTCCCTCTGGACTGTCTGAATCTGAATCCTGGAATGTTTAGCTACCACTCCTGCCCTTCTCTGTAATGGCTGAATCACTGGGCCATGTACTAATCCAGGCTCTAAGTACATCTGCATTAACTGTTCCACACCCTGAACTGAGACAAACACACTTCAGGCCCTCAATGCCACTGTGCTCATTAACATGGCCTAACTATGCAGTGGTGTACTGGGCCAGTGGCATCAACACGGGTGACGACATCTGAGAAAAAAACTGATTAGCAAGGCTGACTCTGTTATTGGAGTCAAACTGGACACACTGGAAGCCGTGGTAAAACAAAGGATCCAATGGATATCCTGGCAATTCTGCACAATGTTTCTCACCCTCTGCATGCCTCCTTGGCTGAACAGAGGATCATCTTCAGTAACAGAGTAACATCACTGAGCTGCTCCAAGGAGTGCTGTATGAAGTCATTCTGACCCTCGGCTCTGTAATGAGTCAACCTATAGCCGGGGAAGTGATGACACCCCTCATGTTAGACTGTTTGTGGTAACATTTTATTCTTTCTCTTACTTCTAATATTTGTTTATCTGTGCACTTGTAGTGCTACAGATACACTGTAATTTGTCTATTTGGACTTACTTTCTGTGGTAATCCACATCCGTCAATGCTACTACTGATCTTTCACTCTTCCCATCGCCTCTCCTGGAAAAAACTCAATGATCCATCTAATTAAAACCCTCCATCCTGCACCAGCTTGTTAGCCACACATATAACTGTACCACCTTTTTATTTCTTCCCTCGCTAGCAGGTGACACTAGGATTATACCCCCACCCCCACCCCCCCCCCCCCCAGGAGACTCTACTTAACTTTTTCCCCAACTCCCTAAGTCTCTTTGCAGGACTTTGTCTCTTTTGTTAGAACCAATATGGACACGTCCTCTGGCTGCTCACCCTGCCCTTTCAGAATGGCCTGTACTTGTTCAGTTACATCCTTGGCCCTGGTACCAGGGAGGTAATGCACCATCCTGCACTCTCTGTCCTTGCCACAGATACACCTGTCTGTGACCCCGGCTAAAGAATGCCCCTTCACTGAGGCTCACGGAGAACACAGAACAGTACAGCACAGGAACAGGCCCTTCTTCAGTCTGTGCTGAACAGGATGCCAAATGAAACTAACTCTCTTCAGCCTGCGTACAATTCATGTGCTTCAATGCTCTGAATATTCATGGCTTATCTAAAACCCTGTTCAATGTCATTATCATATCTACTTCCACCACTCCACATGGCAGCCCAAACCCGGCCCTCACCACGCTCTGTACGGAAACAGAAATCTTACCTGCCCTGAAATCCACCTTTAATTTCTCACCCTGGCATTTTAAAGCTGTGCCTTCTCATATTTGATATTTCTACCCTGGAGAAGTGATTCTGACTGTCTACCTTGTCTACACCTCTCATAGTTTTATTAACTTCCCTCAGGTCTCCCCTCAGGTCTCCCCCCAGCCTCCTTCACTCCAGGGGAAACAGTCCCAGTCGGTCTGATCTTTCCTTGTAACTCAAGGCCCCAGTCCAGGTAACAGTCCTGTGCATCGTTTCTGCACCTTAATCACATCCTTCCTCTCGTGGAGATCAGAACTGCACAGGGTACTCCGGGTGTGGTGAAATTATTGATTTGTACAACTGTAATGTGATGTCCCAACTCCTCTCAGAGCCTTTGCGAATGAAGGTAAGCATGTTGTGGATCTTCTTCACCACCTTGTCTACCTGTGTTGGTACTTCCAGGGAAATATGTACCTGTGCCTCAGGTTTATCTTTTCCTTAACACCCCTCAGGACCCTGCCATTCATTGTCTGTGTCCTGACCTTCTTTAACTTCCCAAAATCCATCACTGTGCATTTGTCTGACACGGAAACAACACTTCTCTGTTTCTCTGCACTAATGCCCCAGCAATAAATGTCAATGAACCATTCACCTCTGAACCTTGGCCATATATGGTCTAATGAACCCCTCACTGCACCTGTCTCTATTTTGCTGTACAGGCACACCTGGACCTCTCTCTATTTCAATCATTTACAATTTTTCTCCATATAAATTGTAGTGAATTTTGATTCCTCCTACCACATGCCATCACACTTAACACATTAAACTCCATTTACATATCCTACTCACCAGCTTCCCCATATCCTGTTGTAGAGACCAAATGGCCAATCATATCATGTCCATACCACATTCCCCGTCATTGACCCATCATGGATTCCTCACGCTCTGCCCCTGCTCCAGGTCATTAATATCAATAGTAAATAATGGAGGGTCCAGAACAGGTTGCTGGGACACTCCAGTAGTTATGTCATCCCAGCCTGAAACAGACCTGTTATTCTCTCTCAGTATGATAACCAGTCTTCAGTCAATATTAACACACTTCCTTCCCAGTACTGAGATCTGGTCTTGTGCACCAGCCTTTCATGTGGCATCTTGGCAAATGGCTCCTGACAATCCAAAATCACAACTTCTCCAACTTCCCCTGTAAAGTCTCAAATCGCTGGTATGTTTGTCAAACATGACTTAACATTCAGTAACCCAGGTTACAGAGACAAAAACCAGGTTCCAGATGGACAGGGTAGTGAAGAGGCTTTTGGAACACCGGCCTTCAGTCAGGGCACCAAATATAGGAGCTGGGATGAAATGGTGCAGTTGTACAACACGTTGGTTTGGCCACATTTTGTAAATAGTGTTTAGTTTTAGTGACCATGCTATATGACAGGCAAAATTGAGCTGGAAAGAGTGCCGAGGTGATTTACAGGGATGTCACTGGATCTCGAAGGACTGATTTGTGGAAAGTGTTTTGGATGATTTTCCTTAGAATGTTGGAGAATGACTGGTGATATTGCAGAGGTGTATAAAATTGTAAGCGGCCTGAGCTGGGTCAAAGATAATAATGTTTTTGCCAGGGTTGGTGAATCAGGGACTGGAGGGCACTGGTTTGAGATGAGATTTAATAGGAACTTGAAGGGCAACTTTTCCACACACAAGCTGGTCAGTAAATGGAATGAGCTGCCGGGGGAGTGGTTGAATCAGGTACATTAAAAAGGTACTTGGACAGGTAGATGGGAAGGAAAGGTTTTGAAGGATATGGGTCAAATGCAAGGAAATGGGACAAAGAGGAGGATAGCCTTGTTCATAATGTGGTGGTGAGGGGGTTACTGACCACAAGCTCAGATGGCAACTTTGGTCAGTGTGGACCATTTGAGCTGAAGGGCTCGTTTCTGTGCTGTGTGAATCTGACTGTAAACCCTCTTGGCTTAGTTCAATGACATTAAACTTTTCTAAATGACTTGTTATTTATTCACCGATTACAGACTCCAGTAGCTGAAGTGAAGTTAACTGGACTACAGTCACCTGCTTTTTATCTTCCACCCTTTTTCAATAATGGTTTTCAACTCCACTGGGACCTTTCCATAACACAGTGAGTTTTGACAGACTTCAATGTCTCTACTTTCTCTCCAGACTTATTGTGAAACCCTCCAGTGCAGGTCGTTGGGACCTGGAAATGTTTGCTTTTAGTCCCATTAGTTTCTCCCTCCTGATGGTCGTTGTTACACATTATTGCACAATGTTGAAATGTCATTGTTATATATCTGTGGGATGTTTGTTGCGTCCCCACTGTGAACACTAATGCAATTTATTGAGTTGACTTATCTGCTTTTTCCTTATTAGTTTTATCTTGAACTCCATTGACCACAGAAAGTTCTTTGCTGTCTGTGATCCTTCTGTCTAATTGGTATCAACGTATGCTGAGTGTTATGAACAGTCTCCCGAAACATCGCCCCTGCTCATTACTGACCTGCCCCTGTGCCTATTTAGCCCATCTGCCCCAGACAACTCCGCTTTCACATCACTGTAATTGTCTTTATTTCGGTTGAGGACATTGGTTCTGGACCCTGGTGTTCACCCTCAATCTGGCTCTGGAGTTCTCCCACATTGTGGTCACTTCTTCATGGATCCTTCACCACAAGATCTCTCTGCATTCCCACCTCATTACACAGATTGCATCTGAAATGTCCTGTTCCTGGGTAAGATCTTGCTGTAAGAAACTTGTCTCTGATCACTCCACAAATTCCCCTTCCACTGTACCAGTTTGATTAGTTTAATCAATACACAGACTGAAGCAAACAGACAACAAAATGCTGGAGGAAATCAGCAAACAGTCGACATTTCGGGCTGAGAACCTTCATCGGGATGAGACAGAAAGGGATAAAGGCCAGAATAAAATGGTGGGGGCGGGGGAGGAGGACAAGCGTGTGTGGGGGGGTGTGGTTTGTGGAGGGATAATGATGTGAGGAGCTGGGTGACAGGCAGAAAAGGAAAAAGAGAAAGAGAAAGGAATCCATTAGGACAGAACGTTAGACCATGGGATGACACAAAGGATGTGGAGAACCAGAAAGAGTTGATGGGCAGGTCATGAGGATGTGTGAGGAGGTCAAAGGGATAAATGGCACCAGAATGAGGGAAAAGTCAGAAAAAAAGGAGCAGTTTGGGAGGGGGGGAAACAGAGGGTAGTGATTTTCAGAATTTGGAGAAATCAATGGTCATGCTGTCGAGCTTGGAGGCTACACAGTCAGAATATGAGATGTTGCTCATCTAACCTGTATTTGGCCTTATCGTAGTAGCATAGGAGGCCATGCACAAACTTGTTAGTGATGGCCCTCTGCTGGGTCAGGGTCGACCATGGATATTGTACCCTCACTGTAAAACTCAATTTGCAAGCCAGGGTAGTACGATATGTAAAGTAAGCTGTTGCCCATGCAGGGGCTCCTGCTCTCAACACATCTGATGAATCCAGAGCAACGGCAGAGACCGATGGGGTCAGGCACCAATGGTATCACAGGATTGTCAGTCTGCATTGAACATCGGACTGACAGGGAATCCAGCTCTGGATTGTTCCTCGGGGTTTACTCCCGAAGCCTTCCCCATGAATGGGTCTATCCACAAGCCAGTAGAGTTTTCAGATCATAATTTTCCTTCCACTAGATGAGCTGCCATCCGTGGGTGAAAGCCCCATCTGCCCATAGCAGTTAGTTGTATGATGCCAGTAAACCCATTTAGACCCTTCCTGTCACTAGAAAGAGTTTGTCGGGCTTCGTAGCTAAGCCATATGTAAAAGCCAGGAGCTGGACTTGGTTGACAGAGGCAATTTGACGCAGCAATTAATAGGAAGTGACAGCTTGTCCCCATTACCACCCCACCACTGGTTAAGACAGCTGTTAAGACTGGTTAAGACCGATATGTCAGTATGTGAATGGGAAATGGATGTAGAATGGGTTGCCACTGGCAGATTGTGGTTGTTGCAGCTCACAGAGCAAAGGTACTCGATGCAGTGGTGCCCCAATCTGCTTCCGATTAAATCTCTCATGACAATCACATTTCCATTCTCATCTCTCTTTGATATTTCCCCTTTTGTGCTTTATCCCATAGGGAGGAACACCTGAGGATCCTGAGACCACTCCTCCCCGTGTCTTCTTTCCCCTCCACCTTTCACCATCACTGTCCCTACATGTAAGGTACCTATGAAAAGTATTCATACCACTTTAATGTCTTCATGTTTTATTGTTTAACTACATTGAATGACAGTGCATTGAACTTGGCATTTGTTTTACAGATCAAGAGAAAAAGGTTATTGTGTCAAAGTGAAAACAGATCTCCACAAAGTGCTTTAAATTACTAACAGATATAAAACATAAAATAATTGACTGTATAAACATTGAACCCCAAATCATCACTGCTGCAGCCAAGTAGTTTTAGGAATTACATTATCAGTTAAGTGGAGGTCTCTGTGTGAGTCAAGGTGTTTCAATTGATTGTAGTAAAAATACACGACTGTTGGTAGTCAGTATCCTGGGAAAAACTACACCATAAAAACAAATTAACACTCTGAACAGCTCTGCAAAAAGGTAATTGAAAAACACAATTCAGGAGATGGATACAGGAAAATGTTCAAGTCACTTGATATCACTTGGAGTACAGTTAAGTCACTCATCCTGAAATGGAAAGAATATGACAGAGCTGTAAATCTGCCAGAATCAGGCCATCCTCAAAAACTGAGTGACTGTGCAAGAAGGGGACGAGCGAGGGAGGCCACCAAGAGACCTATGCTAATTCTAGAGAAATCACAATCTTCAGTGGCTGAGATGGGAGAGACTGTGTATACAACAACTGTTGCCCAGATGCTTCACCTGTCAGAGCTCTTTGGGAGAGTGGCAAAGAGAAAGCCATTGTTGAAAAAAGCTCTCATGAATTCTCACCTGGAGTTTGCCAGAAGACTCTGAAGTCAACTGGAAGAAGGTTCTATAGTCTGATGAAACAAAATTGACCTTTTTGGCCATCAGATTAAACACTAAGCTGGGCGCAAGACAAACACCGCACAGCATCAAAAACACACCATCCCAGCATGGTGGAGGCTGCATCATGCTGTGGGGATGTTTCACTGCAGCAGGCCCTGAAAGGCTCATAAAAGTAGAGGGTAAAATGAATGCAGCCAAATACAGTGAAATCTTGGAGGAAAACTTAATTCAGTCTGCAAGTGAACTGTGACTTAGGAAAAGATTCATTTTCCAGCAGGAGAATGACAGCAAGTATAAAACCAAAACTACACAGGAATGACTTAAAATCAAAGTTAATGTCCTGGAGTGGCCAAGTCAGAGTCCAGACCTCAATCCAATTGAGAATCTGTGGCTGGACATGAAAAGATCTGTTCACTCATGAACCGCATGCAATCTGACAGAGCTTCAGCAGTTTTGTAAAGAAGAAAGGGGAAAATTTTCAGTGTCCTGATGTGCAAAGCGGATAGAGACCTATCCATACAGAGCCAACGGTAATTACTGACAAAGGTGCATCAACTAATTACTGACTTGAAGGAGGTGAATACCAATGCAATTAAATAATTTTGTGTTTTATATTTGCAATTAATTAGACCACTTTGTAAAGATCTGTGTTTTTTTTTTACTTTGACACCAGAGAGTCCATTCTGCTGATCAGTGTGGGAAGATAAATCCAAATTAAATCCACTGTGAACCAACGTTGCAAAACAATAAACATGAAAACCTCAAAAGGAGGCTGAATACTTTTGATGGCACTGTATTCACCCCTTCATCAGCACGTTATGAACAAATCTACCCTGCTCCTTTCCATTTTGCTGATTCCGTGTGGAACATTAAACAGGTAGGAATGTCAAATTCCCAGTCCAAGTCTCTGTAACCATGTCCCTGCAATAGCTGGTAGATCAAACATATTCGTTAGTACACAATATGGAACAGATGGCAACCTGCCCTTCAGTCCACAATATCTGCACCAATCATGACAATGTTGAGACTTTATAAAGTACTGGTGAGGTCTTACTGGAGTATTGTGAGCATTTGTGGGCCCTTTATCTTAGGAAGGATGAGTTGAATCTGGATGTGTTTCAAAGGAGATTCTCTAAATTGCCTCCAGGATGAAACAGCTCGGCATATGAAGAGCATTTGATTGCTCTGGGCCTGTACTCACTGGAATTTAGGTCAATGAGGGATGACCTAATTGAAACCTATTGAATGGTGAAAGGCCTTGATAAAGTGGATGTGCAGAGGATGAGAGTGTCTAAGAACAGAGGACACAGCCTCAGAATAGAGCATCATCCTTGTAGAATGTGGAGATGAGGTATTTCTTTCGCCAGAGAGTGGAGAATCTGTGGAATTTGTTGCCTCGGGCAGCTGTGGAGCCAAGACTTTATGTATATTTACGGCAGAGATGGGTAGATTCTTGATTGGTCAGATCAAGAAGGGTTACAGGGAGAAGGCAGGGGATTGGGGTTTTGAGGGAAAATGGATTAGCCATGATGAAATGACAGAGCAGATTTGATGGGCCTAATTCTGATCCTATATCTTAGAGTCTATATCACCACCTCAGAAACCTCAATCAATTTTGTCAAGCATGATCTGCCCACACAAAACCATGCTGATTGTCCCTAAGCAGGACATGCCTTTCCAAATGTGCATAAATCCTGTACCTCAATATCCTCCCCAGTAGCTTGTCTGCCACTGAAATGAGGCTGCCTTGCCGATAGATTCCTGGATTCCTGTTATTTCCTTTCTTGATCAAAACTGCAACGTTTGTGATCGAGGACACACTGGTCCTTGTCAAATCGCCAGCAATCTGCTCATTTGCTTCTTTCACTATTGTAGGATATATGCCTTCAGGTCCTGGAGTCTTATCCATCTTATTGCTTTTCAGACGTCCCAGCACATCCTCCTCCTTAATCTCAACACGTCTCTGAACATTAGCATGCTCCACTCTGTTTTCATTCACATTCAGTTCCTTCTCCACAGTAAATATTGACACAACATACTCATTTCATACCTCAGCCACTTGGTCTGACTTCAACCACATCATTCCTCCTTTAATCTTGAGTTGACATTTCCATTCTCTGGTTAGCCTTTTTTTATTAACAGAAATCAAAAGGCCTTGGGATTATCGTTGGTCCTACATTCCAAGGACAGTTTGTGGCCCCATTTGGCCTCTCCTATCACCTGCTTTAGCATTCCTCCGCTGTCTTTATATTTCAAAGACACCCAGTCTGATTTTAGTTTCATAAACCTTCCATATCCTTCTGACTAAATTTAGGATCTCTCCATTCATGCAAACTTCCCTTGCCTTACCATCCTTGTCCTTACTCCTTACAGGAACATGCTGATCCTGAACTCTGAGCTGCTGGTCTTTAAACAACTCCCGCATGTCAGATGTGGACTTGTCTGACAGTGGCTGCTCCCAATCAATGCCCCGTGGTTTTTGTCTTACTCCGTACTAACCGGCCCTCCTGCAACTCAGTACCTTCAGACAAGATCTGATTTTATTCTTCTTCATCACTAAGAAGAAAAATAAGATCCCAGAATATTCACTGACTCTTAGCTGTCAGCTGGCCTGGCTCATTTCCCGAAACTAATTCCTCCTGTTCTCTCCTCTCGTTGGGCTCTGTACATAATGTTTCAAACACTCTTAAGATTCGCTGAAGAAATCTTGTGCATCTAAGTATTAAGCAAGTTCCAATCAATTCTAGGAAAGATAAAGTCCCCGCACTGGTCATTGGGGGCCAGTATGATAATCCTATCGGTGTAACTGCAGATTGCCTCTGTAAGTGAGACCACCAGTTTGTAGTGACATTCCCAGTGGGGTAACCTCTGCTCCTGTTAAATCCCACTCACATGTAAAACAATGAAACGCAGGAGCGTTGAGCTGCCAGCCCTGTCCGTCCAACAACAGAATACTCCTAATGTTGAAATAAACTCATTTCAGCCCATCAGTCCCAGCATGTTTATTAGCCTGACATTGGCTCTCGTTCTTTTCAGACTGTCTTGTCATACATGCATTCTCCCACTTCCGATTTCAGTTCAAACTCTGCCAAGTGACACCATCAAACCTCCTGGTGAGGATGCTGGTTCCCCTCCGGTTCAGATGCAAATGGCCTTGTTTGTCCCGGTCTCCCACCTGCCTAGAAGGGAGCCCATTGATCCATGAATCTGAAGACCTCCCTCATGAAAAAAATTCAATGTAAGAGCCCTTTTCGGTGTCCTCTGGCAAACCAAGAAATCGTAGATTGCAACATCTGCTCTGATTTTCAGGATCCACCATTTTGGAAGAAAGTTTACTGTTCTTCTCCGCTAGGTTGGAGCAGAAAATTTCAAGATGTTGAACACGGCGTTCTAAATCTTCAGAAGTTAAGTCAATGCGAGATAAAAGTTCAGCATGTTCATCCACTCTGGCATTAATTTGATCCAATTTGGAATCCAGCTGGTTGAAAGAAGTTCTAAATTCACTTATAAAATTTGTTAAAGTATCTTGTCGATGTTGTTCCAAAATAACGAGAATCTCAGCCAACAGAGCCGTGGAAGTTTCCTTTTTCCTGATTTTAGTACTTTTGGTAGCCATTATGAGATAGATGTGTTCGCAGGCAGGTAAAAGAGAAATAATAAAATAACTAACTAAGGTTTAAAAAGGGAGACATATAATGCAAAGATAGGAAGTATAACGGAGCAAAAGTTCAGGAGTGACTAAACAATCGCCATCTTGCCGGAAGTCCCCATTTTTCTAAAAAGGTGTTCCACTTAACTTGTAAAGCTGCCCCTTGCTTTCCAATTATCACAGCCTCCCCTTCCAGGTGCTGTTGGGTACATGCCTCCAGGTGCCATCTCTCCTCTAACTCCCTGTTCTGAGTCTCGTCAAAAATCACTGCACAATGTAGCTCAGATTTGGGCATTACAGCCCTGGGTAATACAGCCTGCACGCCCTTTTTCCATTTTTCCCAGGTTTCCTGAATCTGATCTGCGATGTCTCCTATCCAAAAGACATTAGCCTTCTTGTCTTCTCGCACTATCAATTGAGCCCCTGCTCTTTCCACACTCAGCCCATTTCTGGTGCATTCTAATTTTAATTCCAGTTTCAATAAGGCATCCCTGCCTAACAAATTAATCGGAGTTCCTTTAAATACTAGCACCGGCAAAACAATTCCTTTATTTCCCATTCTCAACTGCACTGGAGCCATGGACTGTGTCAACTGTGTTTTCCCCGAAAACCCTACCATCTAAATAAACTTTCCTGACATGGGAAGGTGAAGGGCATACTGTGGCTGTACATAAGTGTACGTGGCTCCAGTATCTGTCATCAATGGTGTCAGTTGTCCTTCTAACATAACCTGAACAATGGGTTCCTCGTCTGCCTCCCTTGTTATCATTGGGTAATGTCCCTTCCCACTCAAGTTCTCGGGGCACCCCTAATACCTCGCATAGGGGTTCACAGGTCAGCTTGGGCCTGTGGGGGCTGGTCCTTGGCTAAACTTTAGTTCCCTTCTTATTGGTTCCTGCTGGTGTGTGACAGGCCATGGTGTAAACGGACAATCTCTTCTCATGTGACCTGGCTGATTACATCCCCAGCACAATCTCTCTACCTCTCTTTCCCCCTGTTTCCTCACTGGTGCCCTCTCCCCATAGATCCTCTGTCCCCCTCCTTGGGACCTCCAGTCCTGTCTGGGCTGTTTGAATTTAGTCTGTTCCTCATAGGGCATTTGTGGAAATGCTCCTACAAAGACGTTGATTATTGGCATGGGGTTTCCCGGCCCTTGTCTTACAGTATGATCGGTTCCTCCATATAGCAGTGCTTCATCCAGTTCGATGGCTGTACTCGGACCGGTGGTTGCCGGCAGTATCTTTTTGCTTTTCTCTTTTTCCTTCTTTTTGAGTTCTTCGAGCTGTATTTGTATTAACTTTCTTTGCACTTCTTCCTGCTGCTCAGACAACCTTCTTTTGTCTTTCCGGTACTTCTCAACCGCATGGACTACGTGGTCTCTAGATTCTTGTGGGGTCATTGACGTCAGCCCAAACACTTCCTCTAGTTTGGATTTTACTTGTGAAGGCATTGCATCCAAAATGCTATGTTGGAACAGTGTGGTGATAAATAAGCCATTTTCCACCTCTTGCTCAGTCTCCAGTCTCCACTTTTTCAACTGGTTTTCTACGTAAGCTGCTGGGTTTTCAGTGTCTCCCTGTGGATCCCCCTTTAAGGCTTTGGGGTCCACTTTGGGTGGATAAAGCTTCCGGAGGGCCTGCCATACCCTCTGTCTCACTCTGTCAAACCCGTCTACATCAGTTCTCGGGTCGTTCGAGTTTACTATGCCAGCCATTTCTATTAGTTCGTTAAATTTGGAGCTTCCCATCAACCTTATCAATAGTGCCTTCAAATCTCCCATAGCCAATAATCGTCCCGCCGTTTCTTCTTCAAAGGCTCTAATCCATTTCCCTGCTCCTTCATGTAGATTGAGCAGAGTGTTTTTCAGCCTTTCTAGGTCCTGGGATCCCCAAGGCATGTACTGCACTTGTCCTCATCCTTTAACTAACAATGGCATCATTCTTCCTCCTTCTTCCCACCTGCCCTGGCTCTCCTCCTCGCCTAACTCCCCATCTGTCTCAGGGTATGTCTTTACTGCCTCCCACACAAATGTCTCCGGGGTCCTCTTCTTCTCTCGGTCTCCCTGTGGAGTCCTTCCTTTCTGTCTTGAATCAATACTTGGTTGGCCCCTGGAGTATTTTTCGCATCTCCTCTGGCAATCCCCTCTCAGTAACTTATCTAGCTCTCTCTCTACTTCTGCAATTTTCTCCCCTACCGCTTCCTTCTGCTCTTCTAGGCTTCTGCCTCCTACCTCTTCCCCACAAATTCTCGCATCCTCTCTCTCTCCACTTAACTCTTGCTCCTCCAATGAGTCACCTTCTCTTTCTTCCTGTCCGTGTCTGTACACTTGTGGCAGGGACTCCTCATGATCCTTACTCGTGCTTGATTCCCTTCTCTCTTGCGTTTCTCCAAGACTCTCATCTCCTATCTTTTTTCCACTTCCTCTTGAATGCCTCATCTCTTCGTGCCCTGATGAGCCACTTTCTTTTCTAGTCTGTTTATTTCTATGGTATAACCGATACTCCTCATACTCCTTTTCCTCTCTGAAGTATTTAATCTGTTCAATCTCTTCTTTCATTTCTCTCTTTGCCTGTTCCACCTTTATCCTTTCTGCATGTATCTCCTTCCATATTGCCGCTTTTTCCTTCTCGTATTGTCTTTTTTCCTCCTCATTATCCCAAACTTGTACTTCTCCCTGCATGTTTACTGTTCCTGTCAACAGGGGGCACTGCTTAGGGGTTCCTCCCTCACTACCTGCGTCTCAATATCACCAAGACCAAGGAGATGGTGGTGGACTTTAGGAGATCTAGGCCTCATATGGAGTCAGTGATCATTAATGGAGAATGTGTGGAGCAGGTTAAGACCTACAAGTATCTGGGAGTACAGTTAGACGAGAAGCTTGACTGGACTGCCAACACAGATGCCTTGTGCAGGAAGGCACAGAGTCGAATGTACTTCCTAAGAAGGTTGGCGTCATTCAATGTCTGTAGTGAGATGCTGAAGATGTTCTATAGGTCAGTTGTGGAGAGCGCCCTCTTCTTTGTGGTGGCGTGTTGGGGAGGAAGCATTAAGAAGAGGGACGCCTCACGTCTTAATAAGCTGGTAAGGAAGGCGGGCTCTGTCGTGGGCAAAGTACTGGAGAGTTTAACATCGGTAGCTGAGCGAAGGGCGCTGAGTAGGCTACGGTCAATTATGGATAACTCTGAACATCCTCTACATAGCACCATCCAGAGACAGAGAAGCAGTTTCAGTGACAGGTTACTATCGATGCAATGCTCCTCAGACAGGATGAAGAGGTCAATACTCCCCAATGCCATTAGGCTTTACAATTCTACCGCCAGGACTTAAGAACTTTTTAAAAGCTATTATTAATGCTTTTTGAGATGGTGATTTAGATGCATATCATATTTTTTTTTACTGAGTTAAGTATTGTATGTAATTAGTTTTGCTACAACAAGTGTATGGGACATTGGAAAAAAAGTTGAATTTCCCCATGGGGATGAATAAAGTATCTATCTATCTATCTATCTATCTATAGGGAGGGGGCTTTTCTGTTTCTTTCGCATCCGGGTACGGAGCTGAAGCCAGCTTCTCACTGTACCTTCCTCTCTCTCTAACAGGCTGTTTTTCCAGCACCTTAGTGTCTTCCTCGCTTGTAATCAATATTCTACCTGTCCTCCTCAGCCTTTCTCCCTCCGTTCTGAAGAGTTTTATCACTTCCATTTCTCGTTCTCTTTCTTGCCCTCTTTTCTTAGATGTATCTTTTGGTTTGTAATTTTTAATTAGTGCCTCCATTTCTTCGCACAAGCTTACATCAAACGTTCCTTCTCTTGGCCATTTTGTAACCAGGTTTTTGGTTCTCTTTTCCCATTTTTCTGAAGATTTTGTGATATCATATTTATTTACCGGGATTTTTTTTGCTCAGAATCTCTACTGCCGTTCCTTTACCTGTCATGTTGTTCTCTCCTTTTAAGGTATTTCAGAGATTCACAGTTCGTTTACTGGATAATATTATTTACTCTAATTCTAAGCCTAGTCTATCGTCTATCTACCAGCGCTTTAAACTATATATTGGACTGTCCTTGTTTCCTATTCTGTTCTGCCCGTACAGACCTCTATTCAGAGCGGTATCCACAGAACTATCTCTTTGCACCACGTCTATTCAGACCCTTATCTCTTAAGGCGGTATCCACGAGAATTTTCTCTATTTTACTTTCCCTGCCCGTTCAGACCTTTGTTTCATACAAAGCGGTATCCACAGGGATTTTCTTTATTTTCCCTTTCCCTGCCAGTTCAGTCCTTCGTTTTATATGAAGCGGTATCCACAGGGACTTACCAACACTGCGTGGAATTTTTCTTCACTTCACTTCTTATTAACTTATTTGTACTTACCCTCACTGCAGTGTTCTTGATCAATCCTCTGAGCCTCCTGTTAACCCCCAATTCTGCCAGATTCTTTGGACTGGAGAGACCCTTCGACAGTGGTTCCACATTTCTGAGACTCCAAGACCTCCCCAAAACCAACAGAATTCTTAGTCCAAATTGTCACAAAAAGCGCTTAACTTTTGTTTGGGTGCACCCTTAATTCTGTTAGCCTTGTGGGGGTCCCTAGAGAACTGGGAAGCATCCCCAATCTGCTGTTTCCTTTCCGCAGGTCTCTTTCCGATCCTGCCGCGGTCGCCAATTTTGTCGTGGTTTCTCGTGCCCCACAAACGACCAGGAGATGCAGAAGATTCTTCAAGAAGGGTTAAACTTTAATTTGCAAATCAAAGCTGAGACAGTCATTGAGCTAGTCGCTGATTGCCCACCGATCCTTGTACATAGCATTTTTTATAGCAATCTCCTGGTTTAGTTGCATTAGCATATCCAATCGGTCTACAGTTGCGTATCATAAGTACATCCGCCACTATTGTTTCTACCCATTGACTTAATCCTGTTCTAATCTACATCTCTTAGCTACCTCTCATTAACACAACATTGTCTTCTACATTCTTAAGATTTCATTCTCCTACTAAATTGGATACATGCATAGCAAATGGCAAGTTCAAAGCTGACTACATAGTTTTGGTTACACAGCAAACAATGCAACTTTTATACTCCAATATACACAATAAGATAAGTGTGTCCTCCAGTCACTTACACAACTGTAACATAATGTCCCAACTGATATACTCAATCTCCTGACTAATGAAGACCAGCATGTTAAACCCCGTTCTTCACCACCCTGTCTACCAGTGACATCACTTTCAATGAAATGTGTGTGTGAGATTTACCCCTAAATTTATCCGGCCCAATACACTCCCTAATGACAGATCATTCATTGTTGTAAGTGCTACACTGGTTTGACTTTGCAATGTCTCACATTTATCTCTATTGAAATGCATTTGCAATGCAGTGGCCCTCTTCACTAAATGATCAAGACTGCTGGGTTAAATAAGAAATACAGAATAAACTAAACAGTGTAAAAGACGATCAGGGAGGGATGTGATTCTGAATGTGAGAATGGGAAACCTGAAACCTATCCATTCTTGCCTCTCTTTTAATCTTTAAATATCTGAAAAAAATCCTTAAGTATCCTCCTTTATACTATTGGCCAGTTACTTTAATAATTCATCATTTCTCGCCATATTACTATTTTAGTTACTTTCTGGGTTTTTTTAAGTTCCCTAATCCTTTAGCTTCCCACTAACTTTTGTGATATTCTCTGCTCTCTCATATTCTTTTATGCTGCCTTTGTCTTCAGTTGTTGGTGATGGTTGCCTCATTTTCCCTTTCGAATATTGTTTCTGCTGAGGGATGAACTGATCCTGCATCTGTCAAATTACTCCTGGAAATGGAAGCTTTTCATACAAAGGTAATCTGGTTAATGCTGGGGAAGTCAAAATGCCCGACTGCTGTAAGCCTGTTCCCATTAGAGCTCTGTGATTTACCAACATGTCTGCTGCACAATACCTCAGCCTATTGGGAGGCGAGCAGTGTAATCCCATCAAAATCACCATTCATCATTTTATTTAAAACCTTTTCTTACAAGACCTCATCAAACCCCTCACTTATTACTGTGTTGGTGTCCTTAATCAAACGTGCAACATCCCCCCCCCCCCACCTGTCGGGTAGCCTTTAAATGTTTTGTCTTCACCTTAAATAATTGTCCTGTATATTTATGCTGCCCTACCCTGACACAAAGAGTGATTGCCTATTGATTTTGTAAACCTTTCAATGGTCACCATTCAGCTCCTTAATCTCTCTGGTGAGAAAGAGAGTCCCAGTCTGTCCAAACTTCTGCTAATAATTCAAATCCTCCAGTGTCACTAACACCCTCCTCAAACCTCCCTCCACACTTTCAAGCTTCATGACATCCTTCCTGTAGCTGGGTGACTAGAACTGTGCACAATACAGTGCAATCTCACTTTGACGATTACAGTTGTCATATGACATCCCAAATCCTGCACTCAGTTCCCTGACCAATGAAGACAAATAGGCCAAACATCATCTTCACCATCCTGACTACCTGTGTTGTCACTTTCAGTGAATGATGTTTCTGTATTCCATGGACACTCTCTCTGCAATACTCTCCAAGGAACAAGAATTTACTGTGCAGGTCCTTCCCTGGTTGGACTTCTCAAAATGCAAGAGTTCACACTTGTCCACATCAACATCCATCTGTCATTCTTTGTCCGACTTCCCCAGGTCATCTCGATCCCATTGTACTCTCAAAGAATCTTCACTGTCCACTCTGCCACCAACATTGCTGTCATCTGCAAAATCACTGATCACGTTCACAACAATGTCAGAGAAACTGTTCAGATCGATGACAAATGACAGTACCAGAACCGATCCCTGTGAACGTCATTGGTCAGAGGCCTCCAACCCGAATGACAAGCTGCCACGACCACCCTCTCTCTCCTTCCACCAAGACAATTTTGTGACACTGACATTAGGCAGTATCTTGTCTGGCATCCTTTCTGCTCCAAATGTGTAATACAGAAGAAATAAGGAATAAAGAAAAACATATCTCTCTTCAGCCTACACCTCTCAGAAATGCCGTAATGTCAACTCCCCACTCCAATTCTGGCCCACTCATAAAATGACCGCTCTCTTTAAATCTAACTTATTTTTATTGGATCTTGCCAAGTGCCTAACTATGCACAATCCAATGCCTCCCTGGGAACTATGACATGCAAAATATGCCAACTGCCCATGTTCACTTCATTTAAACTCCCTCTCCGTCTACATAATCATATGACTGTTTGTGACTGTGGCGCACAAAATTGTGAACTGCAGGAAACCAAAGTACATGCCTGCACTGTTCGACAAGACCAGACATGATAACACAAACAAAACACTGTATAACAACCCCTAACTGAGAGGAGTGGAGATGCTGGATGACCATAAATAATTAAAAAGAAGCAAGATAAATGTTTAGAAAATCAGGGAAGTGGGATCAACATACAAGAGGAGGCTGATGGCAGATCAGCCTTTATATGGAATTGTGGGTGAGGGACTAAGAGAGAACACACTGGAGGGTTCATCCAGTGAGACAGTGTGAATAGAGCTCAGGATAAGAGGTGCATTCACCGATGGAGTTGTGCTACTGGCCTCCCAAATGCTAGCAGGAGGTAAAGAAACAGAAATGAAGCAGGGAATGAAAGACGTAAAAGCAACAGGGATGTTGTAGTGGGTGACTAATTTCCCTAATGTTGACTGGGACTCTCTTAGAGTCAGGAGCTTAGATATCATTGCATATGTTAGAAGAATACTGGAATGTTTCTTAACATACAAGTGGGTAGTCTATCCAGGAAAGTGGGTCATAGAAGACATTGTATTGGGAAATGAGCCTGGTCACTGATAGAAGTTTCATTCTGGGAGCAGCAAATAAGCACAAGCATCGTCACAGAGGTAATGTGGTCAATCGGGATATAGCTAAGGGCAACTGTGCTGGGCAGGAATTGAGGAGGGGGAAATGGGTGCAGCTGTGATTTGTCTATCCACATTTGACATGTGACTAGTGGTTAAAGGTCAGAATTCAGACTGTTTCTATGTGGAGGAAAGACAAGGTTGTTAAAGTCTGGCAGATGGGTATGGTAAGAGATGTTATGAATTCAGTCTGAAAGAAAATAAAAGATAAGGAATGTTTCAGGTGTATAAATTGGAGAAGGCCTCTGGCAATATGAAGCAAGAAAGAGAGAAGTTAAACAGAGAATCAGAAGTGTCAAACGGGGACAGGAAATGACTTTGGTGAGAAGGGGCACTATGGAGAGGGTACGACAACACAAGGACGAAAGACAGAGTTTACATCTGAAGTGGGTGAGGGACTAAACCAGTACTTCACATCAGTATTCATCAATGTGGTCATGGAGGATTGTGAGATCAGAGAAGGGAATGCTGATAGTCCAGGGCATGTTGTTCCTCAGGCAACAGAGTCAAACCAGGAAATTATGGACTGGTGAGACTTGGATCAATGCTCGGGGAATTGTTCGATAATACTATTAGACATAGGCTCTCTCATAAAAATTAGGACTACAATAGGAGAAGATCAGGATTTGTAAGGAAAAGTGAGCAAAATCCCCTGAGATTCTCTCGGTACATTCAGAGGAAAATGGGAAATTGGACAGAATTGTTCCGCTTGGAGATGAGGATGGCCATCTGTGTGTGGAATTGAAGGAAATGGGAGAGGCTTTCCATGAATATTTCTGACAGTTATTTTGCCATTGAGAAAATTATGGAGAGTGATGGAGTTAAGGAAATGGTATGAATCAAATGTGATATTTTAGACCACATTCAAATTAGCAGGGATCTATATTGGAGGCCTTTAGTTGTTTTAAGGTTGTTAAATCTCCCGGGCCTTATCAGGTACATTCCTGTATTTTGTGAGAAGCTAGAGAATACAATGTGGACGCCACGGAAGATATTGTTGCTTCATCACAGGCACCAGTTGAGGTTACACATGCGAGCAACTAATGTAGAATTGACAGTTTTGAGGCAAAGTCTGTGGATGAATCAAAAATAGACGGAGAGGCAGGCAGTGTTATGGAAGTAGGGAGTCTGCAGTAGCACTTGGACAGATTTAGAGAATGGACAAAGAAGTGCCAGACAATATCCAGTGTAAGGAAGAGTGTGGTCATGTACTCTTCAGAGGAGGAATAATGGCATAGACTCCATCTAATCAGGGAAAGAACAGAAATCAGATTTGTAAAGGGACTTTGGGGGTCCTAGTGCAGGATTCTTAAAGGTTAATGTGCACGTTTAGATGGTAGTTAGGAAGGCAAATGCATTAATTCCAAGTGAACTAGAATATAAAAGCAAGCATCTAATGCTGAAGCTTTAATCAGACAGAATGAGGGAGCATCGTATAGAAACACATTGAATGTTGAAAGGCCTAGGTAGTGTTGATATGAGAGGATGTTTCCAATAATGGAAGAATCTAGAACCAGACTACACCCTCGATACATAGATGCCCCTCTAGAATAGAGATGAGTAATTTCTTTAGTCAGAAGGTGATCAATCGTTTCATTTCATTGGCACAGGTAGCCATGAAGGCAGTCAGTAGGTCTATTTAAAGCAGAGGTTAGTAGGATTTAATTATTATTAAGGGCATCAAAGCTTATGGGGAGAAGGCCGGAGAATGTGGTTGGGATGGATAATGAATCAGGCATGATGGAATGATGCACAGACTGGATGAGCCAGAAGACCTAATCCTGCTCCAATGACTTAAGGTCTTTTGTTTTAATGCGGTGTCAGGAAACTAGTCAGGAAACTACTGGCCCATCAGTCTGATATTAGTGTTGAGTAATTTGTTGGAGGAGGTTTTGAGGAACAGGATCTACCAACATTTTGTCTGATTCAAGACAGTCAGCACAGTTTTGTATAAGGGAAATCATGTCTAACAACTATCTTGCAGCTCTTCGAGGAGTTTCACAAGTGCGTAGATGAAGTTAGGGTTGTGGATGTTGTCTATATGGACAGTAGACAGGGCTTAGATCTGAGAGATGGAATCCAGGGGAGATAGTTGATTGGTTTCATAATTGACTCAGTGAGAGGAAGCAGAGGTGACGTTTGAGGGCTGTGCCTCAAACTGGATGTCTCTGTCTAGTTGTGTGCCACTGGGCACTGGGACCTTTTTGTTAGTAATTTATATAAACAATGTCCATGTGAATGCATAGTTCACTGAAAGTGACATCTTAGCTAGATACGGTGTTTGACCTGCTGGCCTTCCTCGGTCATGGCACAGAGTATAAGAGTTGAGAAGATATGTTGTAGATATACAAGTCTTTGGTGAGGACTGACTGGGGATATTGTGTATAGTTTTGATCGCCTTATTATAGCAAAATGTTCTTGAACTAGAAAGAGTGCAGAGAGAAAAAGAAACAGATGTTTGCTTAGGCCTGGGGAGTCTGAGTTACAAGGAGAGGTTGTATAGACTCGTATTTTATTCCCTGGAGCAGAGCAGATTCAGAGGTGAACCTAGTAGAGGTATGTAGGTCATGAGGAGCACAGACAGGGTAAAAGCACATAGTCTTTTTCGCAGGAAATGACTGGTAAAAACAAGAAGGCAGGTATTTCAGATCAGACATAATGGGCAGAGGGTGGTGTGTATTTTGAATAAACTGCCAGTGATAGTGGCGGACACATTAGAAACATTTTAAAATCTTGCGATCAGAGCCGATTGCCACATCACAGGAAGGACAGTTTCAGTTATACGGCGAGGTTGAACAAGCACAGACCCCCGGGTCCAGGGCGCTCCCCCTCCCGCCTCCGCGGGGCCTTGCCACCGTCCCGAACCCGTTGCCGAGGAAACGATTCACACAGACTGCGTGTGACTGCCTTGCCAACGTCACATGATATCCTGGTTGCAGCCTGGGAGGAGGAGCAATGTAGTTGTCAATCACAGGAGCAACAGCGGACAGTGGCTGCACACCGAGATATTTCGGTGTTAAATCT
This sequence comes from Hemitrygon akajei, assembly GCF_048418815.1. Classification (NCBI taxonomy): domain Eukaryota; kingdom Metazoa; phylum Chordata; class Chondrichthyes; order Myliobatiformes; family Dasyatidae; genus Hemitrygon; species Hemitrygon akajei. The sequence continues at coordinate 32,319,779 of NC_133151.1, read as the reverse complement.
CTAACTGGGGAAGGGAAAACAAACCTGTTGTAAAGGAAAACAACAAAGATGTATGAAAAAAAAAGAAAGTGAGCGAGATATAAAGCTACAAACAAGAGATAATATGCAGATGGTGGAAATCTAAACGCACACAAAATGCTGGAGACCTCGGCAGACCAGATAGCATGTATGGGGAAGAAAAGCAGAACTGCCGAAGGGTCTCAGCCCGAAACGTCAACTGTGCTTTTTTTTTCCATAGATGCTGCCTGGCTTGCTGATTCGTCCAGCATTTTATGAGATACAAAGCAAGAGAGATTTGAAAACTAACGCTGAGATATTTAATATGAACAGACTTATTGCTGAGAATTTTAACTACATCTGTAAAGCACTGTGAGTTTCGGAGATGGTGCGGGTGTTAATGGCAGAAAATAAAGAAATAATAGATTAACAAAGAGGTTTTAACCACCAGCTTGATAACACGTGGGTTCCTACACTGCTGGAATACTGCCTGCAGGTTTGGCATCACACTGTAGAAAGAATATGATCACCGTAATTGGTGATCTGGGGCTCTGGTCCCCATCCCCTGCCAATCCCAGGGAGCAGGAATGAATCTCCCTGACAGTGTAGAGCAGGTTTACCAGGATGTTGTCCAGGATGGAGCCTTTCTCTTGTAAAATAATAAAATATAGGAGCAGAGTTAGGCCCTTTGGCCCATTGAGTCTTCTCTTTCACTTCATCATGGCTGATCCATTTCCCTCTCAGCCCCAATATCCTGACCTCCCCTTAACCCATCATGCCCTGACAAATCAACAGTGTATCAACCTCTACCTTAACTATACCCAATGATGGCCTCTGGTAAGAAATTCCATAGATGAACCACTCTTTGGCTAAATAAATTCCTCCTCATCTCCATTTAATTTGATGTCCCTCTAGTCAGAGGCTGTGCCCTCTGTTCCTAAACTGTCCCTCTATAGGAAACATCTTCTCCCTATCCACTCTACCGAGGTCTTTCAACATTCACTAGGTTTCCGTGAAATCCCCTCTCATTCCTATGAATTCCAGTCAGTTCAGGCCCAGCACAATCAAATGATCTTCATATGATAACCCTTCAATCCTGCAAATCATTCACGTGAATCTCCTCTGAACTCTCTCCAATGTCAGTACACCTTTCTTAGGTAAGGGGCCCAGAATTGCTCACAGTACAAATGAACCTTCATGAACCTCCTCTGCTCCAAATTTCCTTTGCACATCAGATTTTGATTTTTCTCTCCTTTTAGAGCAATTGTCCATTCTTTAAATTTTTCTACCAATGTCCATGACCATAAACTTCTCGACGTAGTATTCCACCTGCCATATCTTTGCCCTTTCTCACAATCTGTCTTAGCCTCTCTGTAGCCTCTCTGCTTCATTGGCACTGTCTTCCCCCTACCTACTTTGAACTGCAAATGGGAACAAAGCCATAATTTCTGTCATCCAAATCATTGACATATACTGTAAAATAAAAGGAAGCGATCCCAAAAAATTCCATTAGTCATTGTAGTCAACCAGAAAAGGCTCCCTTTATGCCACTCTTTGCTTCCTGCCAATCAGCCAAGTCTTAATCCATGTTCATATCTTTCCTGCATCATAGGCTCTTAACTTAAGCTGCCTCATGTGTGGCACCTTGTCAAATGCCTTCTTAAAATCCATTGATTCTCTTTGTCTATCCTGCTTATTCCTTCAAGGAATTTCAACACACTTGACAAGCAGGATATCCCCTAAATGAAACCATGCTGACTTTGTCCTATTTTATCATGTGTTGCCAAGTATCCCGAAAATATGTCCTTAACAATCGAGTCCATCATCTTCCCAACCATGAGGTCAGACTAACTGGCCTATGATTTCCTTTCTTCTGTCCTCCTCCCTTCCTCAAGAGTGGAACAATGTTTGCAATTTTCCTGTTCTCCAGAACCACACCAGAATCCAGGGATTATAGAAAGATTATTACTAAAACTGCCACCATCACTTCAGTCACATCTTTCATAGCACTGGAGTAGAAAATCTGGTCCAGCTGATTTATCTACCTTCAGATCTTTCAGTTTCCCAAGCAGCTTTTCCCTAGTAAAGGCAAATTCACTCATTTCTGCCCCCTGATTCTCCTGAATTTCCAGCAGACTGCCAGTGTCTTCCACAGTGAAGATTGATGCACAATACTTATTCAGCTTCTCTGCCACTTCCCTGTACCCCATTTCTACCTCTCCAGCATCATCTACTTTTGCCTCTCATTTACACTTTGTATATCTGAAGAAACTTTTGGTATCCTCTTTAATACTAATGGCTAGCTTACCTTCCCATTTCATCTCTTTCCTCTCTTAATGAATTTTTCAGTTGGTTTCAGAAAGTTTTGGAAATCCTTTCACTGAGTGTCAGGGACGTCTCAGAGCAGCTGCTGAACAATGTTCACTCAGCCAGAGGTTGTGGTTCACGTTGGTACCAATGGACAGGTTGAAAAGGGATGAGGTCCCACAGTGAATATAGAGAGTTAGGGTTCAAGTTGATGGGCAGGACCTGAAAGGTTGTAATCACCAGGTTACTCCCAGTGCCATGTGGTAGTGGTGTTAGGGACAGAAAGTTAGAGCAGATGAATGTGTGGCTGAGGAGCTGGTGCAGGGACAGGGTTTCAGGATTCCAGAACATTGGAACTTCTTCTGGTCCAGAGGTGACATTTACAAGGGGGATGGTTTGCACCTTCACTGGAGGAGGGTCAGTATCATGAGGTTCATTGCTGCTACCTGGAAGGGTTGAAATGTGATTGACGGGGATGTGAACCTAAACACGAGTCACTGAATGGAGAGATTTGCTGCTTAATACTGTAAGGATGGATTTTGAGACAAATCCACATCTGACATGAGTTTGTTTAAAGATCAGCTGCACAATCTTTCAGGGCCAGTTTGTTCCAGTGAGAGGGAGGGTCAAGGATGGCAAGTTTCAGGAACCTTGGATGATGAGAGAGGAAATAAATTTTGTCAATGAGGAGTGAGAAACATATGTAAGGCTTAGGAAGCTGGAATCAAACAGGGTGATTGAGGACTATATTTAAAAAACAGAAGGGAACTCAAGAACATTTAGAGAGCTAGAAACAGTGATGAAAAATCTCTGGCGAGTAGGATTAAAGATAATCCCATTGCATTCTGTACATTCGTTGTGGTGAAAAGGATACCCAGGGGTGCACTTTGGGAGATCCGACATTAAGGGTGAGTACACAGTTAATGGTAGGAACATGAATAGTATTGGCAAAGAGAAGGATGTTGAGATTGACAGTGAGCACAGGTTGTCAGGGAGGAAAAGTCGGTGTATGGCATGTTTGCCTTCATCAGACAAGGCATTGAGTTCAAGCACCAGGATATAAAGTTACAGGTTTACAAAATGCTGGTTAGGCCACAGTGAGAGTATAATGTTCAGTTCTGGTCACCTCATTATGGGAAGCATGTGGAGGTTCTGAAGAAGGGGCAGAGGCGGTTTACCAGGATGTCTGGAGGAGGCGTGTGGTGAGGAGAGGCTGGACATGCTGGAAATTTTTCATCTGATGGTATCGGCTCAGAAGAAATTTTATGGAAGATTATAAAAATCTGCATGTCATAGTTGGTGTAGACAGCCAGTAATACTTTTCACAGGAGTAAAATGTCTTCTACTAGAAGGTATGTGTTTAAGGTGTTACGAATGTGCCACAACTCTGAGGGGCCGAAGGGTACAAAGTAGCCCCCTCCTTTTTGAGAATCGCAAGATCACTATTAATTCGGCTCTGGGACTCAGGAAATGAGAGAGAGATGTCCAGAATACACAAGGCTTGGAATGTGTCCTGGCCTCCGCAAGACAAAGCCACGGATAACGGCCATTGTCTCTTGGAGACAGAATTGTGTATTGTACTATTCATTGAAGCCCTCAGGGGATGACCAGAGTGGGCTGGTTGAGGGATTGCATCATCCCAACCTGATTGACATCTGAGACCCCATGAGTAAGGATAAAAGCGGGTCTGAGGAACAACTCCTTTAGACGCACCAGGAGAAACGCTAGAAATCCCGTGACAGCGTTTAATAGCGACAGCCGGTGGGGGAGCTCACGTGCGTCCTTTTCCCTTTGCCTGGGATTGGGGCCTTACCACGGAAGAACGGCTTTAGCTAAAGGACCGGCTACACCAACGGAACTCTCAAAGGATCGAAATCATAAAAAGGAAAACCTGGCAAGTTTCTAAAAATCTCTCTTGACTCCAACCAAAGGCTGCAGCCTGAGTGAACTGAGTGACTTTTATATTTCCATTGGACAATACATTACCCTCTAGACAATGATAGAGCTTATTTCTTATTGATTATTATTATACCAGCACTTTTAGATTTAGTATTGACGATGTATATTATCTGCATGTTTGCATTGATATTATTCTTGTGTATGTTTACTAATAAATACTGTGAAAAATAGTACCATCAGACTTCAACGGACCTCTCTGTCTTTGCTGGTAAGTGACCCAGTTACGGGGTTCGTAACAACTTGGGGATCTCGTCTCGGGATTTGATACCAAATTGGAGGGCCAGTGAATCGGGCCTGTAAGTCAAAACTTGGATCTGGTTGCGCGGATAGCCAGACGGGAAACCAGCAAAGATGGACGTGGATGAATTTATAGAAAACCCGACTCTGGAGGCGCGAGAGGCGGCCACAAAGTCGGAATTGATAAATATTGCGAAAGGACTAAATCTCGCAGAGGTGAGGTTGTCGATGAAAAAGCGGGAGGTGCGGAGGGCAATAACTCAGTATTATATTGTGAAGAACGTGTTTTCAGCTGAGGTATTGGAAAATATCCCTGAAAAGGCACCAGCCAGTGGGATGGCTCAGTTAGAGTTGGAGAAATTAAGGTTGGAACATGAAATTAAATTAAAACAGCTGGAAGCAGCTGAAAAAGAGAAAGAAAGTGCTGAAAAGGAAAAAGAGCAGCAAAGAGCCAAAAAGCAACGGGAGCATGTGCTCCAGCTAAAGGAGTTAGAGGTGAAGAGGGAGCAGGAAAGAGCTGAGAAACAAAGAGAGCACGAAATTCAGTTAAAACAGCTGGAAGCAGCTGAGAAAGAAAATGAAAGAGCCGAGAAGGAGAGGGAGGCAGAGAAACAGAGGCAATATGACTTGGACATGGAGAGGTTAAGGCAAGAGCAAAGAGCTCAAGGGTCAGACCGAGAGGAGCGGTTTAATGTTAGTCGGGAGTTTAGGTTAGAATCTCCGTTCGAGGAAACGGATGTTGTTAGTTATTTCTTGCATTTTGAAAAGGTGGCAGTGAATCAGAAGTGGCTCAAAGAGCAATGGGTAGCGTTGTCACAAAGTGTGTTAAAATGGAAGGCACAACGGGCATATGTGGCGTTGTCCATGGAGGAGGAGTCTGAGAATTATGAGAAAGTAAAGGAGGCCATTCTTCGGACCTATGAATTGGTACCTGAAGCCTATAGACAGAAGTTCAGAAATTTAAAGAAAGGGTGGAATCAGACATATACCGAGTTTGCCTATGAGAAGGGTGTGCTCTTGGATCGCTGGTGTGCAGCAGAAATAGTGGAAGAAGATTTTTGGCGTCTCAGGGAGTTAATTCTGATTGAGGAATTTAAAGGTTGTGTTTCGTATGATATCCGGATGTATTTGAATGAGAAGCCGAATAAGTCCATCTCCGAATTTGCTAGGTTTGCAGATGAATATGCCCTAACCCACAAGACAAAGTTTTCCTCGAATAAAAGTTACCAGAGAGACCGTGGGAATGGTAGAGAAAGCCCGCCGGCTGAGGCAGAGGTCCCGCCGGGAGCTAGTGGTAAGATTGAGGAGGAGAGGCAAGACGGCAGGAGAGGTCCTGGCTTGACCTGTTTTAATTGTGGAAAGGAGGGACATATTGCATCTAGGTGCCTTGCTCTGAGGAAGAAGACAGGGAAATGGAAAGCAGCAGTCCTTATAGGATGTGCTGTGGTGATCAGTAAATCAACGAGATAGCCCCAGGTAGACAGAGTATGAGAAGGGTCTGAGAAATGTATTTCAAAAGGAACCGTGTCTGTGAGAGAGGGAGACACACCAGTTCCATTGCGGATCTGGAGAGACACGGGAGCTGAACTGTCATTGATTAGCAGTAAGGTACTGGATTTTGGTCGTAAGATGGAATGGTAGCTTTGAGAGGAATAGGAAAAGGGACAGAAGCGGTGCCCTTGCATAGGATCATTATAAATTGTGATCTGGTATCTGGACCAGTTGAAATAGGGGTGCGATCAGAATTCCCAAGAACTGACGTGGACGTCCTTCTGGGTAACGATTTAGCCGGTGGTAATGTTTGGTCAGTAATGAAGCTGACGAGCCAGCCTGTGTGTGTTGAGGTCCAGCCCCTAGATTCCAAGATCTGTCCCGCATGCGCGATCACTCGCAGCGTGTCGAGAAAGGCAGCTGAGAATGAGCCCAGTTTAAATCAGGCCGGTATCGATTTGGCCGAGACGTTTTTACCGACCCTGTCCCAAGAGGGTGGTAAAACAGAGAATAGGAAAGTGAAAAAGAGTAAGGGAGAGGAGGTAGACCTGACCTTAGCCAGGAGAAAATTTATAGAGGCACGAAGTAAAGATGAGAAACAGATAAGGCTGTTAAAAGTTCCAGAGTTGGACATGGATGATCTGTCTGGTTTGGCAGAACTGTTTGAAGAAGTTGAAAATTCTAAAGGTGTTCCCAATAATGAAATGAGGGCAGTCCCAGATGAAAAGGATGCCATTACCTTGAAGAAGTCTGCTGGGTTGGCAGATGAGGTTGTTTCAGCCCGCGGGGTTGAGTTTACTCCGGAAGGTAATTGTCCAGAGAGTAACTGGGAGGATCAGGGAAATTTAGAATTTGAAAAGGGTACGGATATTGAAAGCCTGGAAGAGGCAAATGTCCCATTTGGGTGTGTTCAAGATGTGGATGCACGTGGTACTTAACCTAGTAATGGAGGTCAGAAAAAGTCTGAGGTATTTGATTCAGTTGAAAAGGAATGCAGTCCTTGTGGGTCAGATGGACTTGGTTCAGTGAAGAAAGGGTTAACCTTGGTAATAGTGGGAAGTGAGAATTCCCAGTTGTTTGTGCTTGAAGGTGTGTTAAAAGTTAGTGAGGAGATAAAAGGTGGTGATGTGAATCTTATTATTGAAGGAAAAGGGAAAAGTATAGTTCCAACATTGAATGAAGAAAATTTAAAGTCTGGATTGATGTCAGAAGCAGCAACCTGGCTACAGAGACAATGGCTTGGTAACACGGTGCCTGCGAATCAATTACAGGTTAAGTTGGAATGTAAAGGTGCCCCACACGCTATTGTTATTCAAGAGTGTGGTGTGAAAAAGCAGAATTCGAAATGCTGTTTGAACAAAGAGGGATCGCTTTCTGATCTTAAATTGAGAACTAATAGCATGAAGGGTCCTGAAGAGAAAACTAGCAACTTGCTTAAATTTAAAGAATTGTGTGGAGATTCCAAAAATGGTCTAAGTGTAACCCCTGGGTCGCCTCAGGTATCGCTCAAACTCGTTCTAGTCTAGGGGGAGCAGCTTTCGGCCCCGCCAAACTGGGTAATCAGCTGGTGTGGATGCTGTGTGATGTCCCCGCCTCGCCCAAAAAAACAGACAGTACACCTTATGCGATTAAATGAGTACAATTTATAAAGATTACTATAACTAAGCGATTACTAACGATACAGTATATATGAAGAAGAAAAAAAAGAAAAGGCGCCAAACTTATCAAAGTCCAAACCACTTCGTGCACAATCGTTGGAGCTCAATTACTGAAGTCTCATGGCCACCATTCGATCCCCTCTGACTTCCTTGACCCGCCTCCTGGGACCCCCATGGTGGTCGACCAGACGCTCCACACTCCTCTGTCTCCGTCTCCTCTCATCACCGAAAACCTTGGGCCGGGGACCGTCGCCCAGCTTCCAGCATCCCGTCCTCTCTCTCTCACTCCATCGCCCCGACTCCCCAAAATCCCGCCAACAATCAGTTTACAGTCCCAAACAAGCTTCCAGCACTTATCATAACAAAGACGCTAGCATTCCTACTTTTAACAAAACAAAGACGCCATTTTGATTACATACACAGTAACAAAGAAAAAGAAAAAAAACCCGTTACATAAGTTTGGAACACATTGTTGATAAAATAACTCCTATGAAAGGAGCGGGCGAAAGCCTATTTCACCACGATGCACAAGCTCACCACTTGGGAGTTAACTGGGAAAAGGCGAGGGTTGACGGGATGCCATTTTAAATAACCTGATCCGGTTTTAAGGGATTTCGACAAAGCATGTGAATAATACAGACAACCCCGATGGAAGATTGACTGTTAAGTTTGAAAGTAACATAAAGATTAATATTTGCATGAACTTTTGTAGTACACATGTAAGCTAAGATCACAACTCTTTAGTTTTTGTTTGTTGAAGAAAAGGAATAAAAATAGGTAGTTATTAAATTGGAGTCTGATGCTACAAGACTTTATTAAGGTACAAGATGTTAAGATATTAAAGGAAGTGACAATGTAATCGTTAACTGTTTAGATGTTGAATTGAATGTATAACTGTATTACTCTGTAGTAAAAAAAACTTTTGTATTGTGTTAGGTTCTAAAATCCTGTAAGACTGTATTAATCCATTTTTACCGATGGTAAAAAGGCTTTGCAGGAAGGGGGTGTTACGAATGTGCCACAACTCTGAGGGGCCGAAGAGTACAAAGTAGCCCCCTCCTTTTTGAGAATTGCAAGATCGCTATTAATTCGGCTCTGGGACCCAGGAAATGAGAGAGAGAGATGTCCAGAATACACAAGGCTTGGAATGTGTCCTATCCTCCGCCACAGATAACGGCCATTGTCTCTTGGAGATGGAATTGTGTGTTGAGGACTGTACAATTCATTGAAGCCCCTCAGGAGATGACCAGAGTGGGCTGGTTGAGGGATTGCATCATCCCAACCTGATTGACAACTGAGACCCCGTGAGTAAGGATAAAGGAGGGTCTGGGGAACAAACCCTTTCGACGCACCAGGAGAAACGCTAGAAATCCCATGACAGCGTTTAATAGCGACAGCCGGTGGGGGGCTCGCGTGCGTCCTTTCCCTTTGCCTGGGATTGGGGCCTTACCACGGAAGAACGGCTTTAGCTAAAGGACCGGCTACACCAACGGAACTCTCGAAGGATCGAAATCATAAAAAGGAAAACCTGGCAAGTTTCTAAAAATCTCTCTTGACTCCAACCAAAGGCTGCAGCCTGAATGAACTGAGTGACTTTTATATTTCCATTGGACAATACATTATCCCCTAGACAATGATAGAGCTTATTTCTTATTGATTATTATTATACCCGCACTTTTAGATTTAGTATTGACGACATATATTATCTGTATGTTTGCATTGATATTATTTTTGTGTATGTTTACTAATAAATACTGTTAAAAATAGTACCATCAGACTTCAACCGACCTCTCTATCTTTGTTGGTAAGTGACCCTGTTACGGGGTTCGTAACAAAGGTCAGAGGAAGAAAGTGAAGGAAAGAAAGTGATGGAGACTTGGAATGCACTGTCAGGAGTGCTGGCAGAGGCAGAGAGCACAGGGGTATTTAGGGAAATCTTAGACAGACACAGGAATATGTAGAGAGGATCCAAAGGGCCACTCCTGTACTATCCTATGTTCTATGAACAGCGAATGTCCTCTGGGCATGGATCCATGCAAGAGACTGGGGTATTATATCCCCAACAGAAAAATGGTTGTGGGAGGGGCAGGACCAGCAACTCATTTTTAACAGGAGAAATTCTACAGGTATGATGGATGGAGGGAAGAGAGAAGGGAGAGATGTGTTTGGTCAGGAAGAACATCTCAGTGGTACTTAGAAACATGGAAAACCAACAGCACAATACAGGCCCTTCGGCCCACAATGCAATGCCGATCATGCACTTACTTTAGAAATTACCTAGGGTTACCCATAGCCCTCTATGTTTCTAAGCTCCACGTCCCTATCCAGGAGTAAAATACCCTATCATATCCAACTCCACCACTGAGAAAACGTTTAGAAGATATTTACCTGGAGAAGACATTCTTGGGGATTATACCAATACTATTGAAATAAGGAATGGATGCTTTGATGGGATTGTATTATAAGACTTCAAACAGTCAGCAAGAATAAGAGCAGTCAATAGTGTTTTATATAGGTATATGTCTAGGGGGAATAGGTATATGTCTAGGGGGAAAAAAGTCCAGCCACTCTCCAACCCCGCTTCCCGTATACGCAGGTGCTGTGGGAATGAAGTTAATGCAGCGTCCCACACACAATATCAAACTCACAATCCCTGTTATCAGCAATTCTAAAGCTAAACAACTGCGAGAGAAAACACTTACCATAACAAAGAAGCATTCCTACTCTTAACAAAACAAAGAAGGCATTTTGATTAACATACACAGTACATTGTACAGTTGTAATAGAGGGACATTTCATCCTCCATCATGTTGACTGGGACGGCTGGAGAGCCAAGGGTTTGGTGGAGCAGAATTTATGTTGTCCAGGAAAGTTTTCTCAATCAGTATTTAGAAGTTCTCATTGCACCTCCATTTGGGAAATCTGACTGGATAAGTGACTAGTAGTTCAGTGCTGAAGAACTCGATCCACCCACCCATTCCGTTTTGGCTGAGGAGCTGGTGCAGGGGCAGTATTTCAGGATTCTGGATCACTGGAACCTCTTTTGGTCCGGAGGTGACATTTACAAGAGGGAACCAGAACTCCATTCACTGAATGGAGAGATTGAAGCTAAGTTGGATGCCACGTACAGCAATACTATTACGATGGATTTTCAGGTAAATTCACATCTGGTATGGATTTTGTTTAAAGACCAGCTGCACAGTGTTTCAGGGCCAGTTTATTCCAGTGGGTTCACGATGGCAAGGTACAGGAACCTTGGATGATGAGAGAGGAAGTTAGTCAAGGAGCAGGAAGAAGCATATATAAGGCTTAGGAAATGGAAATCAAACAAGGTGATGTGTTTGACAATATCCCACATGGTAGCTCAACAAAGAATGTAGGTGATGTGGCTGTTTGACTTCCCCATGGAAGTGAAAGGGGAGTGGTGCATGGGTCCTGTTCGGGGTGCAGGACTGTGATGAGCAGTGATGCACAGAGGTCTATATTAGGACATCAGTTGTTCATGATATAAATGATGTGGATAAAAATGCGGTAGTGTGTGTGAGTACATTTGCAGATGACATAAAAATTTGTGCTTCTGTGCATTGCACAGAAGAGTTCCAAAGGAAACAGCAGGATATCGATCGGTTGCTGATATGGGCAGAGAAGTAGCAGATGGAGTTGAATCTGGCTGGATATTGGGAGATCCAACATAAAGGTTGGGTAGACAGTTAATGGCAGGAACATTAACAGTATTGATATACAGAAGAATGTTGGGTCCAGGCAGGTTGGTTCCCTAAAACTGGGATCACAGGTTGACAGGGTGGTAAAGCCGGTGTATAACATGTTTGCCTTCATCAGGCACGGCATTGAGTTCAAGCACCAGGACATTATGTTACAGTTTATAAAATGCTGGTTAGGCCACATTGAGAGTAGTGTTCAGTTCTGGTCACCGCATTATAGAAAGCATGTGGAGGTTGTGGAGCAGGGGCAGAAGCTGTTAACCAGGATGTCTGGAGGAGGAGTGAGGAGAGGAGAGGCTCGACATGCTGGAGATTTTGCCTCTGGAGTGGCGTCAGCTCAGGAGAGATTTTATAGAAAGTTACAAATGTCTTCTACTAGAAAGCATGTATTTAAGATCGGAGGAAGAAAGTGAAGAAAGCAGTAATGGGGACTTGGAATGCACTGTCAGGGATGGTGGCAGAGGCAGAGAGCACAGGGGTATTCAGGGAAGTCTTAGACGCAGGAATCTGTAGAGAAGTGACTGGTACTGCGGTGCTGAAGAACTCGATCCACCCACCCCCTCCCTTTTCTCCCTGGCACAAACCAAAGTCTCTCAGAGCGACCCACCGCCCACAGAGGGAGCCTCGCGGGAGATCTGACCAAACTGACAGTTTCTTTCACAAAATGTTCGTTTATATTCAGAGAACCAGATGGACGAGATTTTCAGTAAATACTGTCGGTAAATGTACCTTTGTAGGTAAATGTAAAGCAGCAAATATTATTGTTCTGTGAGGCGATGGGAATTGCTCATGGATTAACGAACAGGCGATGCTGCCGCCTGCTGCACACCGGAACAGTCCAGGGTCAACCCGCAACGCGGCTTCACGTCATGAACTCCGGAGTCGTTCAGTGACCGGAGATTAAATTCTCCCTCCGGGGGTGCCTATCCGCAAGGGGAGGAAGCTCCTTTCAGCCCACAGAGAGGGGAAAATGAGTCGGGACTGAAGCGAACCGGTGTTTGTGAAAACATATCGGTTTACTTTGCGGAAAAAAAAGCATTTTGTGACTGTGACAGACGCGATATATCGAACGGACAGAAATCACCGGCTGCTCAGCCCTTCCACAGACATTCTGAGCGGCTCTGAAATGAGCCTTCGGGTAAATAGGTTCTCCGATTCAGTCTCTGCGTTCTCCATCTCTCCCTGTCAACCTGCAAACCACAGGCGAAGCCCATTACATATACTCCATTCTTCAAAACCTCTGCAAGACGGACCCCACCTTGAACCTACCACCCTGCCGCTGGGTGAAGCCTCACCTCCAGCCTGACCTGAGACCCATAGTGGAACAACACTAGTCACCAGCATCGGATCACAAAGCCACCCTCTGCCATCACTCTGTCTCCTATTGCAAAGCCAATTCTGGATCCAGCTCAACCAATGGCCTGACTGAGGCCCATTTGAACCACATCACTAAACTTTCTCTGCAGACCTGGGTGAGGGAGTTTCGGACCAATGAACTAGTCTGTGTCTGCAGGGATGACCACATATGTGTACACGATAATGACAGGCACTGATCCTGTGGATAGTCAGAGGCTTTTCCCCAGGGCTGAAATGGCTAACATGAGAGGGCATAGTTTTAAGTTGCTTGGAAGTAGGTACAGAGTAGATGTCAGGGGTAATTTTTTTCTTTACACAAAGAGTAGTGAGTGCGTGGAATTGGCTACCGGTGATGGTGGTGGAGGCGGAAACAATAGGGTCTTTTAAGAGACACCTGGATGGCTACATGGCGCTTAGAAAAATAGAGGGCTAGGTGTAAAGGCTAGGTCAGGGGTGTCAAGCTACCGCCCCATGGGCTGCATATGGCCCACGAAGGGGTCCAGTCAGGCCCGCCGGATGATTTGGGGGAATAAAGTATATTCACGACCACTTATTATGCACCAGTACGGCAGCCGTACAACAGGCGGCAGTTTACCAACCGCTGTGCATAAGCACCTACCACCCCACACTAAAGACCATTAGGGCCCCACGTACATCGTCAGACACAGTATAAACACACAGAGTATGCGGGTCAGCAACATCTGTAGCAAGGCTGAGACTGTTTGCTGCTGTGGTTCAAAATGCTTTCCAAGTAAAGAAAAGTTGACATCGAAGGTCGGATAATCAACGATAATTGGAAAGACCGTTTTTCCTTCTGTGAAGTCAACAGCAAACCTGTGTGTCTGATATGCTCGCAACAAGTGGCCGTGACAAAAGAGTACAATATCAAATGACACTATGAGACGTCACATGGAGAAAAATATGACAAGTACACAGGACGACTCAGAACGCAAAACGTGCACGATCCTGGAAGCAGCTCTGAAAAAAACAGCAATCAGAGTTCACCCAAAGTCCAGAGACTCATGCTGGTGCTGTGAAGGCCAGCTATATTATTGCCAACAAAACAGCTGCTGTGTCGAAGCCATACTCCGAGGGGGAATTCATCAGAGCATGCATACTGACGGCGGCTGAGCTGGTGTGCCCTGAGAAGAGACAGGTTTTTGGTAATATCAGCTTGTCAAGAAATACGGTGGCAGAGATATTCGTGGCCCTTGCAGGGGTTTTCAACAATCAACTAAAAGACAAAGTGAAGTCATTTATTGCCTTCTCTATTGCAATTGATGAGAGCACTGACGTGACTGATGTAGCTCAATTGGGAGTCTTTATTCATGGTGTTGATGCATCTTTGACCGTCACCAAGGAGTTTGTGGAGATGGTGCCCATGACATACACCGCAACGGCGAACGACGTTTTCTCCAGCCTTGTCGAGGCCTTGGACAGACTGGGGGTTGAGAGGAGTCACACTGTCAGCGTGGCAACAGTTGGCGGTCCATCGTCAGGAAAAAGTCAGGTGTTGTTGCGAAACTCAGAGAGAAAGTTCAGACAGAGAATCCAGAGCAGGAAATCTGGAAGTTTCATTGTATTATACACCAAGAGGCGTTATGTAGCAGGAACCTGAATATAGACAATGTCATGGATGTAGTAATCAAAACGGTTAATTTTATTAGAGCCAAGGGACTCAACAATCTGCAATTTGACACTCTTTTCTCTGAAAGTAATATGGGACACGGCCTACCCTACCACACTGAAGTCCGCTGGTTGAGCAGAGGGGTTCCGCTCAAACGTTTCTTTTGCAATTACGTGCGGAAGTTGGACTATTCATGAACGAAAAAGAGAAGCCAGGCAGAGATGGATGACCCAGACTGGCTTCATAATCTTTCATGTTTGATGGATATAACAGAGCACTTAAATGTGCTTAATGTTAACATGCAAGGCTGCAACAATCTTGTTACGGAATATTAAAACAGCATTTGTGCCTTTCAAATTAAATTAGGCCTGTGGGAGATGCAACTATCCCGGAGCAAACCAGCTCATTTCCCCTCTTTGCAGTCTGTGCGTGTCGCTCATGGAAATAATGCCAACATGGACAGATACAAGGACAAAATATCATGGCTGAAAAGTGAGTTTCAGAATCGATTCCAAGTCTTCACTCAGCTCGAGAAGGAATTCTCACAATTTTGCTCGCCAAATGGAACTAATTGAAATTCAGTGGAACTTTACTTTATTGTCACCAAACAATTGATACTAGAGTGTACAATCATCACAGCGATATTTGATTCTGCGCTTTGCGCTCCCTGAAGTACAAATTCAATTAATTATAATAAAAATTTAAATTATAAATCATAAATAGAAAATAGAAAAGGGAAAGTAAGGTAGTGCAAGTCAGGTCTGGATATTTTGAAGGTACGGCCCAGATCTGGGTCAGGATCTGTTCAGCAGTCTTATCACAGTTGGAAGGAAGCTGTTCCCAAATCTGGCCATATAAATCTTCATGCTCCTGAACCTTCTCCCGGAGGGAAGAGGGACAATAAGTGTGTTGGCTGGGTGGGTCGTGTCCTTGATTATCCTGCCAGCACTTCTCCGACAGTGTGTGGTGTAAAGTGAGTCCAAGGAAGGAACATTGGTTTGTGTGATGTGCTGGACTGTGTTCATGATCTTCTGCAGCTTCTTCCAGTCCGGGACAGGACAACTTCCATACCAGGTTGTGATGCACCCTAGAAGAACGCTTTCTACGGTGCACCTATAAAAATTAGGGAGGGTTTTAGGGGACAGGCCAAATTTCTTCAGCAAGTAAATGTGCTGGTTAGCCGCCTTGGCAGTGGACTCTACTTGGTTAGACCAAGTAAGGTCATTTGTGATATTCACCCCGAGGAACTTAAAGCTTTTGACCTGTTCCACCTGCGCACCACTGGTGTAGATGGGGCCGTGCAGTTCGCTACGCCTTCTGAAGTCAACAACCAATTCCTTCATCTTGCTGACGTTGAGGGATAGGTTATTGTCTTCACACCATGCCACCAGGTTCTTAATTTCCTCTCTGTACTCAGACTCATAATTACGCAAGATACGGCCTACAACTCGGCTTTGAAATATAAATCTGAGACTGTGGGTCTGGACTCATTCTATCAATACCTGGGACCGATGTACCCCAAGATGACAGATTTTGCCTCAAAGATCCTTTGCATGTTCGGGAAAAAATATCTCTGTGAGCAGGCATTCTCCATAATGAATATTAACAAATCCAAACTGCACTCGCAGCTGACACCCAGACATCTAAACAACATTATCAAAATCACAACTGCCCAGAAACTGGTCCCAGATGTTGACAGGCTGGTAAAAGCAAAGAGATGTCAGGTGTCTGGAAGCAGCAGGTGTAACATGAGTGACACTGTTCCATGCGCTGCGACATGTAAGCAGAATGCATTATGAAATATTGAGTGTCGTAATATTCTGATTCATTCATTTTCTGATTATGCTATTATTGTAAATATGATCACTTCAATAAAAAAATAGAGGCTAACTGTGTTCATTGTCTGAGTATGATTGCTGGAAGCAGGCTAAAAAAAAATAGGTGCAGTTGTGTAGCCTACATTTACAATTTGCTTCGTTAGGTCTACATTTGTGTCTGTTAATGTTCGATTTCAAATGGTTTATTAATGGAAAATGTGTCTTCCAAAACAATCTTAGCCAAAATAGCATCGTTTTTACTCTCTCTCATCACAACTTTCTTGCAGCCTACGACTGCAAGTTAATACCAATCATAAAAATAATGCGTACTAGCCAATCTTCTTCATCAGAAACGAAATTCGTAAGGTGAAACACTTTGTAGTTACAGCAGAGACTGAGACACCTGAGAGCAGACTGGAAAATCGAAGGCAACGGGATTTTCGGGAAAATCGGGATCACGCATGCGCGCACAACTGATCCGGTCGGCATGAGATCGCATTTTGCCCAATCCGGACCGTGACCTTAAATGAGTTTGACACTCCTGGGCTAGGTAGTTCTAAGGAAGGGACATGTTCGGCACAGCTTTAAGGGCCGAAGGGCCTGTATTGTGCTGTAGGTTTTCTATGTTTCTATGAGTTACTCCTTTGCTCCAAATAGGAGGAAAAATAAGTAAATACAAAATAAATAATAGATACAAAAACCTGCAGATTCTGTACACTGAAGCAAAAGTAGGAACCAGAAATCCCCAGACCTGGTAGTTCATCAACCTTCCCAGCAAAACGTTTTAAACTGTAACAAAACAGGAGTCATTGCAAACTTTCAGAAGTGGTGAAGAGCAGTGAGGATTCTGCAAAGGGGTAGATACAGGTGACGTGATCGGACACAGTTCTGGCAGCTGGGAGATTGTGGGGGAGGGAGGGTGTGAACTTGTACATTTAAAATATGTAATACAGAACATTTTCTAAATATTCAGAGAGAACATGGCCGGGCAGATCGAATGAGGAATGCGACCGGGGGTATCTGATGAAGGGTCTTCGGTCTGATACGTTAACTCTGTTTCTCTGACCGCCGGCGCAGTGTCTCTGTTTTTTTTACTGGAAAGTCAGCGTTCCCGTCCTCACAATTGTTCTGTTTCAGAATATCATCATTTAATTTTTGGGAAATTGAACAGGAATTTGAAGAGATTATGTGTCAGTTCTAAAGCGTGTTATGTGTTAACGTTACAAACTGACATTCAATATTGAAGGTGTGCTTCTGAAAGTTTATCCGAGCGTTGTGGTTCTGTTCTGTTGGAAACTGGCGGGTGCAGTAAAGTGAAGGCGGAGCTGGACGATGAGAGGCCGCTCTTGGCGCTGTCCGTTACTCTGACTCTGTCTCCTCCCCTCCCCGCCTTTGTCTCTCTGCGCGTTTCTCGGGCAGGTCGGGGCGTTGTGTATAAAAGGAGACAGCAGCAGTTGGTTTGTCACTGAGCAGCGACCTGAGTGAAGCAGCATCATGTCCGGCAGAGGGAAAGGAGGCAAAGGACTGGGCAAAGGCGGAGCCAAGCGGCACCGTAAAGTGCTCCGTGATAACATCCAGGGCATCACCAAACCGGCCATCCGCCGTCTGGCTCGCCGTGGCGGCGTCAAGCGGATCTCGGGTCTGATCTACGAGGAGACCCGCGGGGTGCTGAAGGTTTTCCTGGAGAATGTGATCCGGGATGCGGTCACCTACACTGAACACGCCAAGCGCAAGACGGTCACTGCCATGGATGTGGTGTACGCTCTGAAACGCCAGGGCCGCACTCTCTATGGCTTCGGCGGCTGAAAAACTCCCACTTCCTCCCGAGCACAAAACAAAGGCTCTTCTAAGAGCCACCCACCGCCTCACAGAGGGAGCAGTTACCTGGAGCAGGATCAGGTGAAGATTTAATATTTATTTAATTAATGTTTTTGCTGAAGCTCAAAGTTATCGTAATTCTCGGGATGAGGAGATTGTCTCACAGATGTTGATGAACTACACTTGTTTTCATTATGTAGTGTCAGGGTAAATCTGACCCCTACCCTCTCGCTGCAGTTCTCCCGCAAAGTTGGGTTTACCTTGGATCTTGACATTACGATTCAGCTTGTTTTGGAAAGTAATACAGGACATTTAATTTCACTCTCGTTCCTCAAAAAAAAAATCTCAATTAGTTCGAAATTGGCGTGTAAGTAATGGAAAGTAGAGATAATGACTTCCGATCGCCTGTAAAGCTCATCGTTCACCCATTACCCCCAATCCGGCGTAACTGCTCTGGAATGGCGGGCGGATAGAAGCCAATCATAGGCCTGGTTAATATACTTGACATCTGACGGGACAGTACAACAGTCAGTGCAGGACTCAGCTCCATGTCAGGCAGCGCTCCGACTACTGACTGCCGCACACCAGTAAGGAATTTCATTGTAACCTACAGTAAGGGACTGAAACTGAGACCTTTCCTCCGCGCTCTTACTGGATAGCGGGACATTGTGAGTGGCTCTGAAAAGAGCCTTTGGGTCACTGGGTTCAGTGTCTTGTCAGTTTACTTACTGGCAGCACCGGTTTTCTTGTGCAACAGTACGGCCTGGATGTTGGGTAACACACCGCCCTGAGCGATAGTCACCCCTCCCAGCAGCTTGTTCAGCTCCTCGTCGTTGCGGACGGCCAGCTGCAGGTGTCGGGGGATGATGCGGGTCTTCTTATTGTCCCGGGCCGCGTTACCGGCCAATTCGAGGATTTCGGCCGTCAGATACTCGAGCACAGCAGCCAGATAGACCGGGGCTCCGGCACCCACCCGCTCAGCATAGTTGCCCTTTCTCAAGAGCCTATGAACCCGGCCAACCGGGAACTGCAGTCCAGCCCGAGAAGAGCGAGATTTGGCCTTGGACCGAGCTTTGCCAGAGCCGCTTTTTCCACGTCCAGACATTTCCAGTCACAGCAACTGTTCAAACCGAAATAAAGGAACTTTCACCCCGCCCGAATTCGCCCTTTTTATACCTTCCTTGAGAATGCAATCCTATGTTTGTGATTGGTGTGATCCTGCTTATTCTCATTGGTGAAGAGAAACGTCTCAATCGAAAGTCTTAATCACCAATCAGCAGTCCGTAAAAGCAGAAGCGCGGAGTGTAACCGTCTCCTCCCCAAAGTGCACTGAAATTTCGAAAAATGCCCGCCAAAAAATAAATCTATTGTTCACATTTAATCAGAAATCACATAATTGCAGATCTGTTTGACGACTGAGTGTTCACATTTCCCCGTTACTCAATCCGAGCGCATTTATTGCAAGTGTGATTGATATTGAAATGTCTGGGAACTCGATTTTCTAATTTCTTTCAACCTGTAACGGAACCGAATAAAACTGACCCTCAGCTTCTGCCCGCGGTCGGTCATTGTGTAAACGTTATCAGATTATGGACAAACGGCTCCTCAAACTGTAGCCAGCCTCTAGTCTGCAATTTAAAAAAGTTGTTCTATGAAAGAACCATTAACTCCTTCAGGCCTCGCATTGAAATGAGATTCCTAGAAGTTACCCAACTGTAACTAATAAATTCCTGAACCCACAGCTAAAAGAGCAACGGCAGCAATCCTCCGCTCGACATGGATACCGGCAGGGACGGACTGATGGGGATGGGGATGTTCCAATCCCGTGTCAGAGCAGTGGGAGGAATATAAAGCACCGGGATTATACGGCGAGAAGGAACCGGATATTCCAACTGCACTTTAGTTCTTTTAAGTCACCAGACATAAAATTATGTGCAACTTATTGTCTAAATGTCAGTACAACTCTCTCGCTGAAATTGTGAGTGGCTCTTAAAAGAGCCGTTGTGTTTTCGATCATCTCACTGCGGAGCTTTACTTGGAGCTGGTGTACTTGGTCACCGCCTTTGTTCCTTCTGACACGGCGTGTTTGGCCAGTTCCCCGGGCAGCAGCAGACGCACGGCGGTCTGGATCTCCCGGGAAGTGATGGTTGACCGCTTGTTGTATTGGGCCAAGCGGGAAGCCTCGCCCCCGATTCGCTCGAAGATATCGTTGACGAAGGAGTTCATGATGCTCATGGCCTTGGAGGAGATGCCGGTGTCGGGGTGAACCTGCTTCATCACTTTGTAGATGTAGATGGAGTAACTCTCCTTCCTCAGCCTCTTGCGTTTCTTCCCTGCCTTACCCGCTGGTTTGGGTAAAGCTTTCTTGGCGCCCTTCTTCGGAGCGGATTTCGCTGCCTCAGGCATTTCGTCCGTCCGTTTCAGACCCAGAAATAAGCAGAACTGGCCGGGAGCCCAAACTAAATAGGCAGCCCCCTGAACAGTATGCTAATGAGGGATGGAAATGCTTAGGATTCCCAATGGCTATTTGAAGAAACGATGCATGCAGTCAAATCATTTGATTGGCTATCTGAAGGAACAGCACAACCAATCAGAACTCTTTCCACTGCCCATTGTCGTTTTGGGTAACACCGTGGACTGGGAACTGGAGCTGATCTGGTGAGTTGCCGCTGCCGGTTAATTGGCAGGAGGGATATCTAAAATACACAATGGGCCATAAAGTACAGGCGCAGTATTCGACCTATGGTGTCTGCTAGAAAAGCAGATGGAATGAGAAAAGCACACACTTGATAATATGAAACATTTACGTAATGAAACATGGCAGCAGGAGATCGAAAGTCCATTTGTCATCATGAGAGACCCATTTCTGAGTGAGGGTGAAAGTCGTTTATTGTCATATGCAACTGGCTTGCAGCAGATTCAGAGACACACAGTATTGGAGACACAACATTCACACAATGAAAACATACTCTACAGAATTATAAAGAGGCAACAAAATTTCAACAAGAGCCCATTGCAGTGTAAAGTGGTCAAAGTGGTGCTACTGAGGTGGTGATGAGGGTTGCGGAGGTTTGTTAAACAACAGATTGTCTCTACCCGTCTGAATCTGGTACAGTGTGAGTGTGTGGTGTTCATTCTGTATCTGTCAGTCTCTGGGACTGTGAGTGAGTTGGACCTCATACTGTATCTTCCAATCTCTCATGCAGTGTAAATGGATAAAATTCTTCCAGATTCATTCTTACAGTTGAACTCTTTGATTAAATCAAGTTTGCTTCTTAAATAAAATCATACAATGTGATGAGGCCACGCTTAGCTTGGAAGAACAACATTTTCTGTCTGGGTAGCTTCCAAACTGATAGCATGAACATCAAATTCTTGAATGTCTGGTAATGCCCCCCCTCACCAATTCCCCTCCCCTTTTTCTTCTCTCGCCTTGCCCACCCATCACCTCCCCCGTGTGCTCTTCCCCCCTTTTCTTTCTTCCATGGCCTTATCTCTCTTTCACCAATCAACTTCCCAGCTCTTCATTCCTCCCTTTCAGCATTCACCGATCACCTTGTTTTCTCTCTCCCTTATCCCCACCTTTGAACTCTACTCCTTGTCTATTTGTCTCCAGTCTTGCCGAATGTTTTTGGACCGAAATATTGACTGTATTTTTCTTTTTGTCCTACAGATGCTGCCTGGCCTGCTGAGTTCCTTCAGCATTTTGTCTGTGTTGCTTGGATTTCCAGCATCTACAGATTTTCTCTTGTTTGTGACACAATGCTGTATATTGGCATCTCAGGGATGATGTATCTGGTTACATTGAACTACTCTGAATGGACATTGCAGCAGAGCATCCAGAGCAACAAGACCAGACAATTGAATCCAACTCTGGGCTTGTGATAAATATGTAACTTTCCTCGAGTCTCTGTGTGGGAGGGTTTGAATGGGGTGTATTGTGTAGCAACATTCGGGCTGATGGAATTGAGAATGATTTTGACTGTAGATATGTAACCAGTGTGTCCACAGTGATCAATGATGGGGCCTCTGTATGATCAGATTAAAATACACACGGGCTGATCAGATTGCTGATAACATGAATGTTGGTGCAGTTGTGGGTGGTGAACATACAGACAGAACTGGATGCAGACCAGTTGGAAACCTGGATGGTGAAATGGGTACAGAGTTTAATCTGGACAAGTGTGAGGAGTTTTATTGGTCCAATGTTGGAGGAAACTCCACAGTAAATGGCAACACCCTTAGGAGCACTGATACACTGAGGGATCTTGATGTGTTCGTCCATATCATCCTGCAAGTGACATTGAAAGGAAATAAACTGCTATAAGGATCACAGAGGGGGAGCAGTGAGAGGACTGGGGTGTCTGTGTAGATTAATGTAATGGGTGGAAACGTGCAGAATTAACAACCACCAACATTGAGTTGTGTTTCTCTTTAAAAGGCTGGACAGAAGTTATGTAATTACGTGATTTTTTAAAAACCGTGCTTTGTTTCTGTGTTTGGAGGACAATAAATGAGTTGTTATAGTTGTCCTTAAACATAAAATGCCTCATGCTATTTTATTTGTAAAAATTCACAATAACATACTGGGTACCAGTAGCATACACACCACAAAAATACCGCAGTGTCAGTCTGCAACGAGAAAGCCCGATCACATTCTCTTCAGGTTCAATGGCATTGCTGACTCTGAGTTTACTACCGTCAAATGCCAACAAATATGTGTTCTTAGTAGGTCTGTGGGAGATACCCAGGAAGTGAAGCTGTACTAATGGAGAGAGACAAACTGAGCCAAGTCACAGTTTGATGAAGGGCAGAGAGGAAAAAAGAGAATCTGATGTTGTGTCCTTATGCCTGAACTATTCCCAGTTAGAAGTGTTGATCCTCCAAATTGTGTTCAGCCTCACTGCAGTGTGACATCAGATGTCAACATAAAAACTAAAATAATCTCAGCTGAAATATTGTCTTTCATCTGTTGGTGTTCTTTACAAACATTTTACAGGATAGAAAAGGCAAAGAATTTCTGTTTCAGAATCTCAAACACAACAGTGTGTCAGGTCTGATGTGTTTGCCAGTTCCCCAGCATTTGAAGGCTACCAATCATTGAATGTGAAGGAGGAGATGGTTGAGAAGACAGCACACCAGTCTGAACAAGGAGAAACCCAATACATGGACATGTCCTTGATCTGACCTGATAAATGGCCACAGAGTTGATACCGCTGAGCTGACATTCACCACCTCTCATCTTGCAAGGGATTCACCAGGCCACTGAACTTGCAGATACACCAGCCAGTTCACAGGGGGAGAGGCCATTCACATGCTCTGTGTGTGGGACGGGATTCATTCAGCCACCTGAGCTCTTACAACATCAGCCAGGTCACACTGGTGAGCAGATAGACTTGGCTCAGTTGTCTCTGTCTCTCAGTATAGCTTCACATCTGTTCCGAGAATGGGAAGAGATTCATTCAGTTCACCCACTTTGTGAGGCTCCAGTGAGTTTATAATACATAGAGGACCCACTTCGGTCTTGTGTCAGCAAATAAATTTACTCAGTCATCCCACCTGCTGAAACACTGGCAACTTCACATCAGGGAGGAAGTTGAAATAAGCTCTATGTGAACATTTGAACCATCATGGTGGCTGAATCTAGTTGGAAGTTCATGTGAGGCTGTTAATGTCAGATTCTGCAGATATTGTGACTGATCACTGGTCACTGAGTATTGGAGGGTTCGTTCTGCTGATGTTAGTCCTAAAATACCCTGGTATTAATATTGTGGATCTGTGACAAATTAATCAGCTCTATTTCAAATCCTGTGTCTCAGGTGCTTCCTGCCTGTCACACAGCTAATGTACAGTAGAGAGGCCACTCAGTCCATCTGGTACCTGCTCATGTTCCTATTCTACACTAGAGCTTTCAACTGCATCCCTGCTGTTCATCTCTCACTCACCCTATAATATTCAGGTTGCAACTGCTCAGCCTGTGACTGAAGAGGTTTACTTTGAATTAAATCCATAACTTTCTGGAAACTGCAGAAGATGAATTCACTAGGGTTTTGTCCCAAATAGTCTTCACTCCTCACAGCTCTGGACCAAGGATGAAGTCTTGTATGGTTAAAATCTTTCTAGAACATAGAAACATAGAAAACCTACAGCATAATACAGGCCCTTCGGCCCACAAGGTTGTGCTGAATATGTCCCTACCCTAGAAATTACTAGGCTTACCCACAGCCTTTTATTTTTCTAAGTTCCATGTACCTATCCAAAAGTCTCTTAAAAGACCCTATCATATCTTCCTTCTCCACCGTTGCCAGCAGCACATTCCACACACTCACCAATCTCTGAGTAAAATACTTACCCTTGACATCTCCTCTGTACCTACTCCACAGCACCTTATACCTGTGTCCTATTGTGGCAACCATTTCAGCCCTGGGAAAAAGCCTCTGACTATCCACATGATCAATGCCTTTGAACATCTTATACACCTCTGTCATGTCACCTCTCATCCTCTGTCACTCCTAGGAGAAAAGGCTGAGCTCACTCAACCTATCCTCATAAGACATGCTCCCCAAACCAGGAAACATCTTTCTCAATCTCCTCTGCACCCTTTCTATGGCTTCCAGATCCTTCCTGTAGTGAGGCGACCAAGCACAGCAGAGCACTCCAAGTGGGGTCTGACCAGGGTCCTCTCTATCTGCAATATTACCTCTCGGCTTCTAAATTCAATTCCACTGTTGATGAAGGCCAATACACCATACGCCTTCTTAACTACTGAGTCAACCTGCAAAACTGCTTTGAGCATCCTATGGACTCAGACTTCAAGATCCCTCTGATCTTACACACTGCCAAGAGCCATACCGTTAATACTTTATTCTGCCATCATATTTGAGCTACCAAAATGAATCATTTCACACTTATCTGGATTGAGCTCCATCTGCCACTTCTCAGCCTAGTTTTGCATCCTATCATTGTCCTGCTGTAACCTCAGACAGTCTCCCATACCATCCACAACACCTCCAACCTTAGTGTTATCAGCAAACTCACTAACCCATCCCTGCACTTCTTCATCCAGGTCATTTATAAAAATCTCAAAAAGTAAGGGTCCCAGAACAGATCCCTGAGGGACTGCACTGGTGACCATCTTCCATGCAGAACACAACCCATCTACAACCACTCTTTGCTTTCTGTGGGCAAGTCAGTTCTCGATCCACAAAGCAATTTCCCCTTGGATCGCATGCCTCCTTACTTTGTCAATAAGCCTTGCATGGGGTACCTTATCAAATGTCTTGCTGAAATCCACATACACTATATCTACTGTTCTTCTTTCATCAATACGCTTGGTCACATCCTCAAAAAATTCAATCAGACTCATAAGTCACATCCTGCCCTTGACAAAGCCATGCTGACTACTCCTCATCATATTATACCTCTCCAAATGTTCATAAATCCTGCCTCTCATTATCTTCTCTATCAACTTACCAACCACTGAGTTAAGACTCACTGGTGTATAATTTCCTGGTCTATGTCTACTCCCTTTCTTGAATAAGTGAACAACATTCGCAACACTCCAGTCATCTGGACCCTCTCCCATCCCTATTGATGATGCAAAGATCATCCAGAGGCTGAACAATCTCCTCCCACACCTCCCACAGTAGCCTGGGGTACATCTTGTCTGGGCCCTGCGATTCATCCAACTTGATGCTTTCCAAAAGCTCGGTGCATCCTCTTTCTTAATGTCTACATGCTCAAGCTTTTCAGACTGCTGCAAGTCATCACTACAATCGCTAAGATCCTCTTCCATAGTGAATACTATAGTATTCATTAAGTACCTCTGCTATTTCCTTCGGTTCCATACACACTTTTCCCATTTCACGTCTTATCCTCCTGCTCTTCACATACTTGTAGAATGCCTTGGGTTTTTCTTTAATCCTGCCCGCCAAGGCCTTCTCATGGCCCCTTCTGGTTCTAATTTCCTTCTTAAGCTCCTTCCTGTTAGCGTTATAATCTTCTAGATCTCTAAGACAACCTAGCTCTCTGAACCTTTTGTAATGTTTTCTTTTCTTCTTGACCAGATTTATTGCAGCCTTTGTACACCAGAGTTCCTGCACACTACCATAACTTCCGTGTCTCATTGGAACGTAACTATTGCAGAACTTCACTCAAGTATTCCCTGAACATTTGCCACACTTCCGTACTTTTCCTTGAGAACATTTGTTTCCAATTTCCTGCCTGATAGCCACATAATTCCCCTTATTCCAATTAAATGCTTTTCTAACTTGTCTGCTCCTATATCTCTCCAATGATATTGTAAAGGAGATAGCATTATAATCACTATCTCCAAAATGCTCTCCTACTGAGAGATCTGAGAGTTCATTTCCCAATACCAAATCAAGTGCAGCCTCTCCTCTTGTAGGCTTAACTACATATTGTGTCAAGAAGCCTTCCTGAACACAGCTAACAAACTCCACCTCATCTAAAACCCTTGCTCTAGGGAGATGCTAATCTATATTTGGCAAATTAAAATTTCCCATTATGACAACTCTGTTATTATTACACCTTTCCAGGATCTGTTTCCCTATCTGCTCCTCAATATCGCTGGTAATATTGGCTCTGCCCTGCTTTATTCACTGTTTTGGTTGATTTTCACTGATTTTGAAGGGCCGTGCCTCACGCAGCTGGGCTGTTGCAATGCAACGCTCTCCTCTAAAGTATGAGTACAATGGTGGGTAAATATTTGATGGAGCAAAAATAAGTGAGGTCAGCACAATGAGGGCTTGGCAGCTCTAGACGTGCTGGAGGCTCGGTTGATGGGGAGTAGAAGCAGGGAACCAGATCAGGAGGCTGAGGCTACAAATGAAAGTTCAGCAACATCTGGAAACTGATTGACTGAAAAAAAGAGGTTTATGCTTGCAAAATGCTGGAGGGACTCAGTGGAATAAATGGAGAGGAATAAATAGTGAATATTATGGGCCAAAACACTTCATACTATCTAGACTGTTTATTTCTCTGCTTAGATGCTGCCCAACCTGCTGAGTTCCTGCAGTACTTTGTGTGTTACTTTGCAGTTTATTCTCAGCATCTGCTGAACCTCGAGTATCATATCTGCATTTCTAAGTGAGTGGGACTTTGACAATTGTCATACAGAATGCCTGTTGACATTGAGTAATGAAGAGGAGAAAATCTGCAGTTATTGAAATCCAAGGAGAACACACAAAATGCTAGAGAAACTCTGCAGGCCAGGCAGCATCTGTGGATAAAAGTACAGTTGACATTTTGGGCCAAGATTCTTCAGCAGGACTGGAGAAAAAACAATGAGGAGTAAATTTTAAGGGTGGGGGAGCGGAGAGAGAAACACAAAGTGATAGGTGGAACTGGGAGAGGGAGAGATGAAGTAAAGTGCTGGGAAGTTGATTGGTGAAAGAGCTACAGGGCTGGAGAAGGTGAAGTCTGATAGGAGAGAACAGATGGCCATGGAAGTTAGAAAAGGGGGGAGAGGAACACCCGAGGGAGGTGATGGGCAGGCAACGAGAGGGAAAAGGGAGGGAGGGAATGATGAGGGAGGGAGGGAATGACCAGAAGATCAAGAAATCGATGTTCATGCCATCAGATTGGAGGCTGCCCAGACAGAATACCAGGTATTGTTCCTCTTACCTGAGTGTGGCCTCATCGCGACAGTATAGCAGGCGATGGATTGACATTTCCATTGATTATATTGTTTGTGGAAGCTTGCTGTGTTGAAGGAGATGCTGAGTTTTCTGCATAAAAACATTGACTGCTATTGGAACATGTGGCGTTGAACCAGCACTTGTCCCCTCAAACTAATCCAGTATATTAACAACAGCACGTCACCTCCCTTTTCCAAAATATAATTCAACCACTCTAATACCATATATCCCATATGTTTACACAAATGGGACATCAGTGATATTGGTCTATAACTAGAAGGATCCAACAGGGGTTTCCCAGGAATTAGAATAGACATTACAATTGCAATTTTCCATGAGGAGGGAAGATGGCCTGAACGCCAATTATGATTCAAAAATGTAATATTATCTCAAGAGAGCTGTGGCCATACGTTTAAACATGCAATAACATGTATCATCCTTTCCTGGAGCCGTTTGACCTGTACTATTAATAGCTTTCTTAAATTCACACAAAGAAAACTCTACATCACTATCATTGCTACAGCTGGTTTCCAACACATCAGGGTACTCTCTTAAAAGCTTATCCCTACATTGTTTGAAGAAGGGTCTCGGCCCAAAACATCGACAGCGCTTCTCCTGATCAATGCTGCCTGGCCTGCTGTGTTCTACCAGCATTTTTTGGGTGTTGTTGTTTGAATTTCCAGCATCTGCAGATTTCCTCGTCTTTGCCCTACATTGTTTTGATTATGAATGACAGCAAATGACCAATCCAGTAACTAAACCCTCTCCATTTCAGTCACAATTGTATCACCTTCTTTAATCAATACTTGGAACCCTATGAATCCCTCACCCCCATTTTCTTAATCCTTCCCCTAACACTTCCAAGTTTAATAGTCCTTCCAATTCTAGCACAATATGACCTCTAGTAAATCTTTTTCACAACCTTCATTACTTTCCTCACCACGGCCTGTGACCTGTTACACTTAATAAGATCACGCGGACAGTGATACTTCTTAACTTTCTGAAATGCCACATTTCTCTCAATAATTGCCTCTGGACACTCCTCCGTCCACCATGATACAGCTTTTCTCCTATTAATGCACTTTTTAATATGAATCTCTTCCAGCAAATTTGAAGAATAATGTGACAACAATTCTTTGCAGAAATCAACATCATCCTCACTATTCAATTCATACAGATCTTCCGTTCATCACATAAAACATTAAAACTTCTCCAATTTGCTTTACCAAAATTCCATCTCCTCAAAGTGGCTTCTTGTCCCCGATATAAATCTAAACCTGGGCTTATAAATAGAGGAATATGATCACTCCCCAATGTTTCATCTCCCATGACATACCACTCACTCACTGCAGCCTGAATGTTTGATACTAAATTAAATTTACAGCAGTTTCAGAACTATTATGAACATTAAATCTTATAACTCTCCCACCAGTAAGACACACAAGATGTGGAATATCTAAAACTCTTCTACAATCAAACCATGGCCATCATTCTGAGAACAACCCCACAGTGAACTCTATGCATTAAAATCCCCACACCATACAACCCTTAGTGAGCTAGAGCTACATATACTCTCCAACAAAACAATCGAAAGCTTTCCACAATGGTTATAATAATATACCTCTTTAATGTCGCTACCTGTTGAATCAAATACTTCTACAAGTGTCTCATACATTTCATTTACATCCACGACTTTATGCGTTCTCCCTTTCTGTATAAAATTTGCAACACACCTTCTCTACCAACTAATCTATCACGCCTAATTACAATATAATCCTGGAAGGAAGAATTTAAATCTGGAAAACCAGGTTTCCTGAATACATACAACGTCAGATAGATTTGAATAATCAGAAATAAACTTGAAGTCTTGACCATGAAAAATTCTGGCTTCTGGAAATATGCGTATTCGCCCTTCTTATACAGTCTGGAGAAATGTAGCGGGACGTTTATGATTGGTGAAACAGTGCCTTATCTGATTAGAAAGGGAAAATATTCCAATCAGAGAGCTGCTTTATTCACCAATCAAGACACAGCAACGGTATAAACTGGGAAAATAACCTAACCGCCGAAATAAACTGAGATTTGGAAAAGACCGCCAAAAAAGCCTTTGTTGCTGAAATTAAACTATAAACAGGTTTGTTTGTCGACCCTTTACCCCCGTTACTGAAGACCGACACATTTAAACCAAATGTAGTTAATATTGCGACGGTATCTGGAGATTTAGTTCACCGATTACTTTCAATTGATAAATGTCGCGGACGGTCGTTGTGTAAACTCAAGTCAGTTTACCAACGAATGGCCCCTTCAGAAAGTGGAGCTTTAACAAATACAGTCTGAACAAACCGTGAGTGTTCAGCTCTCGCGTTGGAAAGGGGTTAAGAGAAGTAACCAAAATAGGACAAAACTTAATGAACCGCATTCCCCACGGTAATTAAACCAGAAACAACAATTAGTGTCTTCTTCAGGTAAACCTGATGACCGAGAGGAAATGACGGGGAAGGGGTACAATAGCGATTCCGTGCCTGTGCAGTACGCAGGAATGTAACAGAGAAATCGGGATTCTACTGAATAGTGGACAGCAAGTTCTGAGTAACGGAGATAAAATTCTGAATGAGCGCATCAACAAGAAATTTTCAAGCTTACCTCAAATCCATGTCACAATATTTTGTAACTCTTTTAATGAAACCGTGAGTGGCTCTTAAAAGAGCCTTTGATTTTCCTGTTTGTTTTGTCAGTAAACTTGTCTTCACTTGGAGCTGGTGTACTTGGTTACCGCCTTTGTCCCTTCGGACACGGCGTGCTTGGCCAGCTCCCCGGGCAGCAGCAGGCGCACGGCGGTCTGGATCTCCCGGGAGCTGATGGTCGACCGCTTGTTGTAATGGGCCAGGCGGGAAGCCTCACCCGCGATGCGCTCGAAAATATCGTTCACGAATGAATTCATGATGCTCATGGCCTTGGAGGAGATGCCGGTGTCGGGGTGAACCTGCTTCATCACTTTGTAGATGTAGATGGCGTAAGTCTCCTTCCTCGACCTCTTGCGCTTCTTGCCAGACTTGCTCGCCGGTTTGGACAGAGCTTTCTTGGCGCCCTTCTTGGGAGCGGGTTTCGGTGGATCAGGCATCTCTTCGTCGGTTTCAAACACAATAATAAGCAGAAGCTGTTTGGAGCGCGGTTTAAATAGGCAACGCCCAAAGTGGAATGTTAATGAGGATGGGAATGCTGAGCATTTCCATTGGCTGTTTGGAGAAATAAATCACCAATCGGAACGCTGGGGGATGGGAAGCGGCGCCAATGTGTGGCGGTTACCGCTGTCGTTTAATGCGGGAGGAAGTACAGAAGGGCAGAGACAGGCGGGGGTGCGGGCTGACATGGAAAAGGGAAACGCAAATTTCAAACGCAGAACGAAAATAAAATCAGATGAAATATTGTCAAATTAAACACTAAGACGTTTAGTTCATGACACAGGGCAGCAGGAGAGCGAAGGAGAGATTTGGACATTTCAATGTAAAGTTCAAATCGAGTTTATTTATGCCCAGGCGAATGTAACAACGTATTTGTAGCAGCATCACAGACACATTTCATCAGACACAACATTGACAAGTAACACTGGAACTAAATATGAATTATACCAACATATTCAAATAGACAGAGGACTCTGAGAACAAAATCAAAATAACAAAGAGATTATGCGGGCAGTCGGAGAATCATCCCTCTTGTGCTTCTTCATCTCGTCACTCTTGATTCAGTCACGCAACGCTGCCACTTTGATCATTGCCCATGCCTTCACTAACCAGGAGCAACACTTGCCTTTGGATCTTCCTCCTCCTTACACTAGTAATCAGGTTTGTGGGTGTGTGGCCAGGGTTAGAATGGGTGGGTGCCCCTTCTTTGGATTAGGTTTGAGGGTAGGGCTGGTGGATGTATATGTGGGGCTGGGAGAGATAAGGCTGTGGAGTTTAGTATGGTGAAATATGTTGGGCTATGGTGGATAGGGTAGTGTAGTGGAGCCACTTTAATCAAGCCGATGCCTTTCATTAACTTGGTCTGACCCCCACTTGGCTTAAAGAACCGGGTGTGCTAAGAGACACATCATCAGTACTGCAACCTGGGGTCATTGCGGGTTTCGGGTAGTTAATTATGAGACTCCCTGGCCAGGTGACCGAGTCAGAGTTGATCAGGCCTGACTTGTGTTTATCCCATCGACCAAGATAATGAGAGGCATGTAATTCTGCATGTTGTGGGTATTTTAGACCTTGTTACTTGGCTGTATTTTGACCATTTGGTGAGTACAATGTTCTGAGGCCTAGTAATCAGGCTTTACCTCCAAGTAAGGTTCAACTTTCCTACTTTAAATTTACATCTGTCTTTATTTTGCACCTGTGTGCCTGGGATTGCATGGGTTAAATTAACAGTGTTTACTGCAGTACAAACTAGTGATTGAGGTTGTGCAGATTTGTCCATAATTCCAAAATACAAAAATCTCTGAAATCCAGAACTTTTTCTGCTGACATGACGTCACAAATGGAGAATTTTACCAGGATTAAATGGCTTGTCATATGAAGAGTGTTTCATGGCTCTGGGCCTCTCTTCACTGGAACTTTGAAGAAAGAAGGGTTACCGAATTGAACCCTAACAAATAGTGAAAGGGCTTGATTGTGTGGATGTGGGGAGGGTTTTTCCTGTGGTGGGAGTGTCTGAAACCAGACCACACAGCTTCAAAATAGAAGGACATCCTTTTACAATGGAGATGAGGAGGAATTTCTTCAGCCAGAGAGTGGTGAATCTGTGGAATTTTTTGCCACAGGGAGCAGTAGAGGCCAAATCACTGGGTATAGGCAGAGATTCATAGAGTCTTTAGTGGTCAGGGCATGAAGGGATACAAGGGAAGATAAGTGGCAAGAGGAAAAATTGATCAGTGATGATGAAATGGCAGAGCAGGCTCGATGGGCTAAATGGCTGAATTCTGCTTCTATATCTTATGGTCTTATGGACATAGTGACAAAAACTCTCCCAGAGACTGGTGATCTCAGCTTTGACACAACCCAGCACCTGAGGCTCCAGATTACTTATACAGGGAATACAGAAGTTCTTGATTTTCTGATTAAAGTGATATCATTCCATTTCCACCCTGAATGCATGTCACCTCATTCTGATGTAAAAGAGTAATGATGCTTCGGGCTGAGAACCTTCACCCTGAGATCTGATGGAAGAGTCTTGGCCCGATGTGTTAACTGTTTACTCTTTGTCATACAGGCTGTCTGTACTGATGAGTTCCTCCAGCATCTTGTGTTGCTTTGGATTTCCAGCATCAGCAGATTCTCTCGTGTTTGTGATTTATGCCTCATTCTGAGGGTATTTTCCTCAGTTATGGAGCTCTCAGTCAGGGGAAAGATCCTCCTTGCCTGCTGTCTGTCACATCCTGATAGAATCTAACAGATTTCCTCGTTTTCTCATTGACTACAGGGAATACAGACCCAGGCCACTCACTCTCCTCTCACATAATCAACCCTCCATCCCTGGAACCACCCCAGTCAGTGTGGGGAACAGTCACTGCACTCCCTCTATTGCCGGGATATCCTTCCTGAGGAAGTGTGACCAAACCCGGACACTACATTCAAGGTGTGCTCTCACCAAGGCCCTATAGAATCCCAGTGAGACATCTGTACCCCTCTTCTCCACTCCTACTGGATCGCAGGACAAAATACTGTTTGCCCCTCTCATTACTTGTTGTATCTGCATGTTAACTCAAGTGATTTGTTTACAAGGACACCCAGGTCCCTCTGAACATCCCCATGTGGAAACAACTCTTAGTTTGATCCTGGGAATAGTTGATCTCACATTTCCCCAAATTCTGTTCCATCCGCCCCATCCTCAACCATTCACTCTCCTGTCTACATTCCCCAAACCTTCTCACTACTGACACTGTCTGTCCCATTTTGCCACAGCAGCAGACATAGTCACTGAGTTGAGCAGCACAGAAACAGGCCCTTCAGCCCAACACATCCATGCTGACCAAGTGGACAAACAAAACTATTGTCAGTTACCTACATTTGGCCCTGTGAAACTTCCCTCTCCACAATGCAAGAGATATTTCAATGGTGCCCACCTATACCATCACTGGAGGTAGTTTGTTCCATGTAAATAGCACATTCTGTGTACAAACCTGCACCTCATGGTCCCATTTCATTCTTCCCTCTCTCACTTTATACCTGTAATCTCTAGCTTCCAACTCGATGACCCTGGAGATAACAGATTCACTATTTACCGTATCAATGTCTGCCATTATTTGATCAGCCTCTCTAATGTCACATACACTTTGGTGAGGAATTTCCAGCCTATCCAGCCTCCTGTTAAATCCCTTTTGCACCCTCTCCAGTTTAATGTCACCCTCTGATCACAGGGCCACTATAACTGTACGCCATGCTCCAAGAGTAGTTTCCCCAAGGCTGGTAGAGCTGTAATGTGACGTCACAGTCCAGTGCCCAATACTCCAATCGATGAATGCAAGTGTGGCAAACACCTTCTTCACCGTCCTGCCTACCTGTGTTTACACTTTGAAGGCATTCGATATCTGCACTCCGATATCTCTCTGTTTTACAGCACTCCCAGGGACTGACCATTCCCCATGGCAGTTCTGCCCTGGTTCATCATTGACAATGGAACATCTCACATTTATCTGTCATTCCTCAAATCACTGACCTCATTCATCATCGTCCTGATGTATTGCTAGTTACATTTTTTTCCACAATCCACGATATCACCAACTTTAGTGGCATCGGTAAATTTGCAAAGCCGGGCATTGATATTGTCAGCCGCGTCTTTAATAAATGAATTGCAGCAGCAGACTTGACTCGATCCCTGAGTCACACTATTGATCACAGGTCTCCAGTCTAAACAATGACTTTGTCTCCTACCACCAGGCCAATATTGTAGCCTGATAGATAGATAGATAGATAGATACTTTATTCATCCCCATGGGGAAATTCAACTTTTTTTCCAATGTCCCATACACTCGTTGTAGCAAAACTAATTACATACAATACTTAACTCAGTAAAAAAATATGATATGCATCTAAATCACTATCTCAAAAAGCATTAATAATAGCTTTTAAAAAGTTCTTAAGTCCTGGCGGTAGAATTGTAAAGCCTAATGGCATTGGGCAGTATTTACCTCTTCATCCTGTCTGAGGAGCATTGCATCGATAGTAACCTGTCGCTGAAACTGCTTCTCTGTCTCTGGATGGTGCTATGTAGAGGATGTTCAGAGTTTTCCATAATTGACCGTAGCCTACTCAGCGCCCTTCGCTCAGCTACCGATGTTAAACTCTCCAGTACTTTGCCCACGACAGAGCCCGCCTGTGCCCTGGATCACGTGATCTCTCCTTCCAGACACGAGCCTCACCAGTCTGAAGCTCGCAGGCTTTTCCTTGCAGCAATACACACAATGCCGGAGGAACTAAGCAGGTCAGGCAGCGAGAAAACAGCCGACGTTTCAGGCCTGGACCCTTCACCAGCATCTGCAGTTTCCTGTGTTCGGTTTTCCTTCGATCCCAAGTTACTGCATAACATAACTCATCCTCCAATCCTCTGCCACTACTCTTGCCCGATAAACGCGCAGAGAGACAGGAGGGGAGGAGAC
This sequence comes from Hemitrygon akajei, assembly GCF_048418815.1. NCBI lineage: Eukaryota > Metazoa > Chordata > Chondrichthyes > Myliobatiformes > Dasyatidae > Hemitrygon > Hemitrygon akajei. The sequence continues at coordinate 32,284,492 of NC_133151.1, read as the reverse complement.
AGAGTCAGAGTGACGGACAGAGCCGAGACCGGCCTCTCATCTTCTACACCCGCCAATTTCCAACGGTTTATCCGAAACACAGAGCTCCTGAGAGAGGAAAAACTCCCTCACACACCACGTACATACTGAAGGAATTCTAGGAATTTACTGGCGGTCGGACTTCATCCAAACGGAATACAGCGTTTTTGGCACAGGATTAATTTCAAATCGCCCGCCAATTTCAGAGCACCCAGCAACGGTGCTTGATTACATTTCTTTAAAATGATTTACCATTAATTTTATCACGGATTATACAATGTCAGTTTCATTTAATATCTAATTCCCTCAATTAAGATTTAAATGCATAATTATGGAATTCGTTCTCTAAACGAGTGAACTGTTTTGTGTCAGAGACGGATAAAAGGATTAAGATCGATCTTAATACATTCAGGATTTACGGTAATCACTGACTGGAAAGGCAGAATCACAGGAATATTTCAAGCGGAACAGATTAATCTGTTTCAAATGTAACTCAGCTGACTGTATCGATAAAAATAATTAAAAGGTTGTGGACACGGCTCCCTCTGTGAGGTGGTGGGTGGCTCTTAGAAGAGCCTTTGTTTTGTGCTCGGGAGGAAGTGGGAGTTTTTCAGCCGCCGAAGCCATAGAGAGTGCGGCCCTGGCGTTTCAGAGCGTACACCACATCCATGGCAGTGACCGTCTTGCGCTTGGCGTGTTCAGTGTAGGTGACCGCATCCCGGATCACATTCTCCAGGAAAACCTTCAGCACCCCGCGGGTCTCCTCATAGATCAGACCCGAGATCCGCTTGACGCCGCCACGGCGAGCCAGACGGCGGATGGCCGGTTTGGTGATGCCCTGGATGTTATCACGGAGCACTTTACGGTGCCGCTTGGCTCCGCCTTTGCCCAGTCCTTTGCCTCCTTTCCCTCTGCCAGACATGATGCTGCTTCACTCAGGTCGCTGCTCAGTGACAAACCGACTGCTGCTGTCTCCTTTTATACACAACGCCCCGACCTGCCCGAGAAACCCGCAGAGAGACAGAGGCGGGGAGGGGAGGAGACAGAGTCAGAGTAACGGACAGAGTCGAGAGCGGCCTCTCATCCTCCAGCTCCGCCTTCACTTTAATAACACCAGCTAATTTCCAACGGTCTATCCGACACAAAGCGCTCCAGCGGAAAAAAACTTCCTCACACACCACGTACACACTGAAGCTATTGCACTTTGGGAGATCAAATGAAAGAAGAAAGTATAATGTTAATGATTAACCCCCTTCACAGCATTGGTGAAAAGAGTGATCTTGGGATCCAGGCACATAGTTCACTGAATGTGGCCACACACGGGATACGGTTTACAGAATGCTGGTCCCCACTGCTCAGTGTGTTGAATATAAGAGTCAGGGAGTCCTGTATTGAGACAGGCATACAAACGTACAGGAAATGGACCATGTCCAGGTAGGTCAACCTTTGGCAGTGTGAAGGATAAGAGGGATCTTGGGGTCCGAGTCCATAGGACGCTCAAAGCAGCTGCACAGGTTGACTCCGCGGTTAAGAAGGCGTATGGTGTATTGGCCTTCATCAATCGTGGGAATGAATTTAGGAGCCGAGAGGTAATGTTGCAGCTATACCTGACCCTGGTCAGATCCCACTTGGAGTACTGTGCTCAGTTCTGGTTGCCTCACTACAGGAAGGATGGGGAAGCCATAGAAAGGGTGCAGAGGAGATTTACAAGGATGTTGCCTGGAATGGGGAGCATTCCTTATGAGAATAGATTAAGTGAACTCGGCCTTTTCTCCTTGGAGCGAAGGAGGATGAGAGCTGACCTGATAGACAAGATGATGAGAGGCATTGATCATGTGGATAGTCAGAGACTTTTTCCCAGGGCTGAAATGGTTGCCACAAGAGGACACAGATTTAAGGTGCTGGGGAGTAGGTACACAGGAAATGCCAGGGGTAAGTTTTTTTACTCAGAGAGTGGTGTGTGGAATGGGCTGCCGGCAATGGTGGTGGAGGCAGATATGATAGGGTCTTTTAAGAGGCTTTTAGATAGGTACATGGAGCTTAGTAAACTTGAGGGCTATAGGTAAGCCTGGTAATTTCTGAGGTAGGGACATGTTCGGCACAACATTGTGGGCTGAAGGGCCTCTGTTGTGCTGTAGGTTTTTTTGTTTCTATAACTGAACTGGACTCCAAGGGTATTGAGTGACTTGAAAATATTCTTGTATCAATCTCCTGACGTACTTTTCAATAAGCTTTTTGCAGAGCTACTAGGAGTGTTCTTTTGTCTTCATGGTGTAGTCTTTGCCAGGATACTGACTACCAACAGTAGTGTAATTTTATTACAATCAATTGAAACACCTTGACTGCACATGGTGATTTCCATTTAACTGATAATGTAACTCCTAAAACCAACTGGCTGCACCAGTCATGATTTGGTGTATTATATTAAAGGGGCTGAATACGTATACAGACAATTATTTTGTGTTTTATATCTGTAATTAATTTAGAGCACTTTGTAGAGATCTGTTTTCACTTTGACACAACAGACTTATGTTGATCAGTAAAAAAAAACAAATTTAATCCGCTGTGATTCAATATTGTAAAACAATAAAACATGAAAACTTCCAAGGGGCATGAATACTTTTCATATGCACCTTATATGTAGTGACAGTGATGAGAAAGAGGGAGGGAAAGAAGACAGGGAGGAGTGGTCTCAAGATCCTCAGGTGTTCCTCCCGATGGGATAAAGCACAAAAGGGGAAATATCAAAGAGAGGTGAGAATGGAGCTGTGATTGTCATGAGGGATTTAATCAGAAGCAGATTGGAGTACTGCTGCATCGAGTAACTTTGCTCTGAGAGCTGCAACAACCACGATCTGCTGGTGGCAACCCATTCCAACTGAGTTTCCCATTCACATACCGACATATCGGTGCCTTACAGCTGTCTTAACCGGTGATGGGGTGGTAATGGGACAAGCTCCCACTTCCCATTAAAGTCTGCCAATGGTGTGCGCCTCAAATTGCCTCCGTCAGCCAAATCCAGCTCCTGACATTTAAATACGGTTTAGCTACTAAGCCCGACAGAACTGTTTCTAGTGACAGGGGAAGGTGCAAATAGGTTTACTAGCATCCTATAACCAACAGCTATGGGCAGATGGGCTCGTCAACCATGCTTGGCAGCTCATCTAGTGGAAGGAAAACCCTGACCTCAAACCTGAACCCTGGTGTTCACCCTCAATCTGTGGTCTGGAGTTCTCCCTCATTGTGATCACTTCTTCAGGGATCCTTCACCACAAGATCTCTCTGTAATCCCACCTCATTACATAGATTACTTCTGAAATGGCCTGTTCCTGGGTAAGATACTGCTGTAAGAAACTGTCTCTGACCACTCCACAAATTCCTCTCCCACTGTGCCAGTTTGACTAATCAATATACAGACTGAAGCAAACAGGCACAAAATGCTGGAGGAACTCAGCAAACAGTCGACATTTCGGGCTGAGAACCTTCACCAGGATGAGACAGAAAGGGACAAAAGCCAGAATAAGGTGGTGGGGGAGGGGGAGGAGGACCAGTGAGTGGAGGGTGTGGTTTGTGGAGAGATGATGATATGAGGAGCTGGGTGACAGGCAGAAAAGGCAAAGAGAGGAAGAGAAAGTAATCCAATAGGTCAGAATGTTGGACCATGGGATGACACAAAGGAGCTGGAGAACCAGAGAGAGTTGATGGGCAGGTCATGAGGGTGCATGAGGTGAAGTGAAGGGGTTAAATGGCGTCAGACTGGAGGAACAGAAGTGGGGGTGAGGGAAACAGAGCGTAGTGATATCCGGAATTTGGAGAAATCAATGTTCATGCCATCAGGATTGGAGGCTACACAGTCAGAATATGAGGTGTTGCTTGGCTAGCCTGCATTTGGCCTCATCGTAGAAGGAGAGGAGGTCATGGACACACATGCTGGTGATGGCCCTCCGCTGGTCAGTGTCAACCATGGATATTGTACCCTCACTGTGAAAGTCAATACGCAAGCCAGGTAGTACGATACGTAAAGCAAGCTGTTGCCCATGCAGGGGCTAATGCTCTCCACGCAGCTGATGAATCCAGAGCAACAGCAGAGACCGATGGGGTCAGGCACCAGTGGTGTCACAGGACTACCAGCCTGCATTGAACATAGGACTAACAGGGAATTAGTGTTCACAGTGGGGACACAGCAAACATCCCACAGATATCTATTGGTGACATTTCAACATTGTGCAATAATGTGTAACAATCACCATCAGGAGGGAGAAACTAATGGGACTAAAAGCAAAAATGTCCAGGTCCCAACTACCTGCACTAGAGGGTTGCACAGGAAGTCTGGAGAGAAAGTAGAGACATTGAAGTCTGTCAAAACTCACGGTTACAGAAAGGTCCCAATGGAGTTGAAAACCATTGTTGAAGAAGGGTGGGAGATCAAAAGCAGGTGACTGTAGTCCAGTTACTTCAGCTACTGGAGTCCATAATCTGTGAAGAAATAACAAGTCATTTAGAAAAGTTTAATGTCATTGAACTAAGCCAAGAGGGTTTACAGTCAGATTCACACAGCACAGAAACAAGCCCTTCGGCTCAAATGTTCCACGATGACCAAAGTTCCCATCTGAGCTTGTGGTCAGTAACCCCCTCACCACCACATTATGAACTAGGCTATCCTCCTCTTTGTCCCATTTCCTTGCATTTGACCCATATCCTTCAAAACCTTTCCTTCCCATCTAACTGTCCAAGTACCTTTTTTAATGTATCTGACTCAACCACTCCCCGGCAGCTCACTCCATACACTGACAAGCCTGTGTGTGGAAAAGTTGCCCTTCAGGTTCCTATTAAATCTCATCTCAAACCAATGCCATCCAGTTCCTGATTCCCCAACCCTGGCAAAAAGTTTGTTATCTTTGACCCAACCCAGGCCCCTTATAATTTTGTACACCTCTGCAAATATCACCACTCATTCTCCAACATTCCACGGAAAATCATCCAAAACATTTTTCACAAATCAGTCCTTCGAGATCCAGTAACATCCCCATAAATCACCTCTGCACTCTTTCCAGCTCAATGGTGCCTGTCATATAGCATAGTCACTAAAACTAAACACTATTTATGAAATGCGGCCAAACCAATGTGTTATACAACTGCACCATTTCATCCCAGCTTCTATATTCGGTGCCCTGACTGAAGGCCAGTGTTCCAAAAGCCTCTTCACCACCCTGTCCATCTGGAACCTGGTTTTTGTCTCTGTAACCTGGGTTACCGAATGTTAAGTCATGTTTGACAAACATACCAGAGATTTGAGACTTTACAGGGTAAGTTGGAGAAGTTGTAATTTTGGATTGTCAGGAGCCATTTGCCAAGGTGCCACATGAAAGGCTGGTGCACAAGACCAGATCTCAGTACTGGGAAGGAAGTGTGTTAATATTGACTGAAGACTGGTTATCATACTGAGACAGAATAACACGTCTGATTCAGACTGGGATGATATAACCAGTTGAGTCTCATAGCGACAAGTTCGAGATCGCCAATGATTTATTATTGATTTTAATAACCTGGAGGAGAGAGGAGTCCATGGTTGTTAATAACAGGGAATGAGGTGGGGGGCATGTTGTGATTGGACATTTGGTCTCCAATGGGATAAGAAGCTGGTGAGTAGAATACTTGGTAAATGGAGTTTAATGTGGTAAAGTCTGATGGCATGCAGAATGGCAGGAGGAATCAAAAGTCAGACTATTATTTATGTGGAGATAAATTGTAAATGACAGAAATAAAGAGGGATTAAGGTGTGCCTGCACAACAAAATAGAGGCGGGTGCAGTGAGGGGTTCATAAGACCATATATGACCAAGGTTCAAAGGTGAATGGTTCATTGACATTTATTGCTTGGGCATTACTGCAGAGAAACAGAGAAGTGTTGTTACACTGTCAAACAAACGCACATTGATGGATTTTGGGAAGTTAAAGCAGGTCAGGACATACCCAGTGAATGGCAGAGTCCAGTGGACAGTTAATGAAAAGATAAACCTGATGCACAGGTAAATAGTTCCCTCAAAGTGCCAACACAGGTAGATAAGGTGGTGAAGAAGGTGCACAACATGCAAAGGCTTCATCGGTAAAGGCTTTGAGATGGGTTGGGACATCACATTACAGTTGTACAAATCAATAATTAAACCACACCAGGAGTACCCTGTGCAGTTCTGGTCACCACAAGAGGAAGGGTGTGATTAAGCTGGAAAGGTGAAGAAACAATTCACAGGAATGTTACCCGGACTGGGGGCTTGAGTTACAAGGAAAGACCAGACCGACTGGGACTGTTTTCCCTGGAGTGAAGGAGTCTGAGGGAAGACCTGACAGAAGTTTATAAAACTATCAGAGGTGCAGACAATATCAACAGGCAGAATCACTTCCCCAGGGTAGAAATATCAAATAGGAGAAGGCACAGCTTTAAGATGACAGGGTGAAAATTTAAAGGTGGAAAGTCGGGCAGATAAAATTTCTTTTTCTGTACAGAGAGCGGTGAGGGCCGGGTTTGGGCTGCCTTGGGGAGTGGTGGAATCTGATGTGTTAATGACATTTAACAAGGTTTTAGATAAACACATGAATATTTAGAGAATTGAAGCACATGAATTATACGCAGGCAGAAGAGATTTAGTTTCATTTGGCATCATGTTCAGCACAGACATCATGGGAAGAAGGGCCTGTTCCTGTGCTGTACTGTTCTGTGTTCTCGGTGAGCCTCAGTGATGGGGAGTCTTTAGCCGGGGTCACAGACAGGTGTATCTATGGCAAGGAGAGAGACTGCAGGATGGTGCATTACCTCCCTGGTACCAGGCCACGGATATAGCTGAACAAGTATAGGCCATTCTGAAAGGGCAGGGTGAGCAGCCAGAGGACGTGTCCATATTGGATCTAACAAAGGCGACAAAGTCCTGCAAAGAGACTTAGGGAGTTGGGGAAAAAGTTAAGTAGAAACTCTGTGATGGTGGTGAGGGGTGTAATCCCAATGTCACCTGCTAGCGAGGGAAGAAATTAAAAGGTGGTACAGTTATATGTGTGGCTAACAAGCTGGTGCAGGACGGAGGATTTTAGTTACATGGATCATTGAGTTTTTTTCAGGAGAGGAGATGGGAAGAGTGAATGGTCAGTAGTGGCATTGACAGATGTGGATCAACACAGAAAGTAAGTCCAAATAGATAAATTACAGTGTCTCAGTAGCACTACAAGTGCACAGATAAACAAGTATTAGAAGAGAAAGAGTATAAAGTTAGCACAAACAGTCTAACATGAGGGGTGTCATCACTTCCCCGGCTATAGGTTGACTCATTACAGAGCCGAGGGTCAGAATGACTTCATACAGCGCTCCTTGGAGCAGTGCAGTGGTGTTAGTCTGTTACTGAAGATGCTCCTCTGTTCAGCCAAGGAGGCATGCAGAGGGTGAGAAACATTGTCCAGTCCGTAGGGTCCTTTGTTCTACCACGGCCTCCAGTGTGTCCAGTTTGACTCCTGTAACAGAGTCAGCCTTTCTAATCAGTTTATTCTCAGATGACACCACCCGTGTTGATGCCATTGGCCCAGTACACCACTGCATAGCTAGGCCAAGTTAATGAGCACAGTGGCATTGAGGGCCTGAAGTGTGTTTGTGTCAGTGCCGGGTGTGGAACAGTTAATGCAGATGTACTTAGAGCCTGGATTAGTACATGGCCCAGTGATTCAGCCATTACAGAGAAGGACAGGACTGGTAGCTAAACATTCCAGGATTCAGATTCAGACAGTCCAGAGGGAGGTGAATGAGGTTTGGAGAGCTGTACTGCTGATCAGGCAGAATGTCACAAATTCAAGGTCATCCCGGAGGCTCATCCAGTGAGAGAATGTGGGTGGAACTCAGGAATGAGAAAGGTGCAATCACTGTGATGGGATTATACTATAGGGCTTCCAATAGCCAGTAAGAGAGAGGAACAGATATTTTGGCAGGTTATGGACTGATGTAAAAACAATAGAGTATCTGTAGTGAATAATCTCCCCAGAGTGACTGGGACTCCCTTACCACCTGAGACTTGGATGGGGTATTATTTGTTAACTGTGTTCACAAAGGTTTCCTGAAACAGTACGTAGATGGTCCACCCGGGGGGAGACATTCTTGACTTTGCCTTGGGAAATATGGGACTCACCAGAGTGGTGGCAGGAACAACCAGTGTTCAAAAAGGAATTAGACAGGTCCTTCACAGGAAATAACCTGCAGAGCTGTGGGAACAGAGTGGGGAATGGGACTGTGGAAATGTTGTAGCAGGAGTTGGTATAAACTTGATGGGTCAAATAGTCCAGATCATCCCAGAATGATCCTGTGACCAGTAATAATCTGAAAAAATTATTCTAGTCCCCAGTGAATCTTCTAAGCTACTGGTTGGACAAGATCAATTGTGTAATAAGGTCACATTTCTGTAAAAACACTGACAACATATTCCAAGTACACTAAGCCGCCAGAGCACAGCACCGGCCAGTGAGGACACAGACCAGTACAACACCCGGCTCTCTAACAGTTAAGAACACTGTTGGGCCCTTGAAGAATGAATTGGGTGAAATTGTTATGGGAAACAGAGAAATGGCAGAAGAATTTAATGAGTACTTTAGATCTGTTTTCACTGAGGAAGACACAAGCAATCTCCCAGATGTATGGATGGGCCAAGAACATAGAGTAACAGAGGAAATGAAACAGATTGACATTAGGAAGGAAACTGAGATGAGAAGACTGATGGGACTGAACGCTGACAAATCCCCTGGTCCAGATGGTCTACATCCTAGGGTACTAAAGGAGGTGGCCCTGGAAATTGTGGATGCATTGGTAATCATTTTCCAATGTTCCTTAGATTCAGGATCAGTTCCTGAGGATTGGAGAATGGCTAATGTTATCCCACCTTTTAAGAAAGGAGTGAGGGAGAAAACAGAGAACTATTGAACTGTCAGACTGACATCGGTGGTGGGGAAAATGCTAGAGTCCATTATTAAGGATGAAATAGTGGCATATATAGATAGCAGTGATAGGATTGGGCCGAGCCAGCATGGATTTATCAAGGGTAAATCATGCTTGACTAATCTGTTGGAGTTTTTTGAGGATGTAACCAGGAAGTTAGACGGGGAAGATCCAGTGGATGTAGTGTACCTCGATTTTCAGAAGGCATTTGATAAGGTCCCACATAGGAGATTGGTGGGTAAAATCAAAGCTCAGGGCATTGGGGGGAAGACATTGACATGGATAGAAAACTGGTTGGCGGATAGAAAGCAAAGGGTAGCGGTGAATAGGTGTTTCTCTGAATGGCAGGTGGTGACTAGTGGGGTGCTTGGGACCACAGCTGTTTACAATTTATGTCAACGATTTAGATGAAGGCATTGAGAATAACATCAGCAAATTTTCTGATCATACTAAGCTGGGTGGCAGTGTGACATGTGATGAGGATGTTAGGAGAATTCAGGGTGATTTGGATAGGCTGGGTGAGTGGGCAGATACTTGGCAGATGATGTTTAATGTGAATAAGTGTGAGGTTATCCACTTTGGGAGTAAGAACAGGAAGACAGATTATTATCTGAACGGTGTAGAGTTGGGTAACGGAGAAATACAAAGAGATCTAGGAGTCCTTGTTCATCAGTCACTGAAGGTGAATGAGCAAGTGCAGCAGGCAGTGAAGAAGGCTAATGGAATGTTGGCCTTTATTACAAAGGGAATTGAGTACAAGAACAAGGAAATCCTCTTGCATTCGTACAGAGCCCTGGTGAGACCACACCTGGAGCTTTGTGTACAGTTTTGGTTTCCAGGGTGAAGGAAGGACATCCTGGCTGTAGAGGAAGTGCAGCGTAGGTTCACGAGGTTAATTCCTGGGATGTCTGGACTGTCTTAGGCAGAGAGGTTAGAGAGACTGGGCTTGTACACGCTGGAATTAAGGAGATTGAGAGGGGATCTGATTGAAACATATAAGATTATTAAGGGATTGGACAAGATAGAGGCAGGAAATATGTTCCAGATGCTGGGAGAGTCCAGTACCAGAGGGCATCATTTGAGAATAAGGGGTAGGTCATTTAGGACAGAGTTAAGGAAAAACTTCTTTTCCCAGAGAGTTGTGGGGGTCTGGAATGCACTGCCTCGGAAGGTAGTGGAGGCCAATTCTCTGGATGCTTTCAAGAAGGAGCTAGATAGGTATCTTATGGATAGGGGAATCAAGGGATATGGGGACAAGGCAGGAACCGGGTATTCATAGTAGATGATCAGCCATGATCTCAAAATGGTGGTGCAGGCTCGAAGGGCCGAATGGTCTACTTCTGCACCTATTGTCTATTGTCTACTACAAAATTCAAGGATGAAAGTAAATATATGATCAAAATACATTTCTGTCATCATACGCAACCCCAGGATTTATTTTCTTGTGGGCATACTGCTGGTTTGTTAGAGCTGTTGGGCAGGGTATAAACTAATTTGGCAGGAGTGTGAGAACCGGCGTGAAAGGACTCAGGATAGGACAGATGGTAAGGAAGAAAAGATAGCATCCAGTCACAAAGTCTGGATTTCTTGAAATGTATGCGGGATGGTTTTCTGAACCAACATGTCGAGGAACCAACTAGAGAGCAGGCCATTCTAGACTGGGTATTGAGCAATAAGGAAGGGTTAGTTAGCAATCTTGTCATGCGAGGCCCCTTGGGTAACAGTGACCATAATATGGTGGAATTCTTCATTAAGATGTAGAGTGACATAGTTAATTCAGAAACAAAGGTTCTGAACTTAAAGAAGGGTAACTTTGAAGGTATGAGACATGAATTAGCTAAGATAGACTGACAAATGATACTTAAAGGGTTGATGGTGGATATGCAATGGCAAGCATTTAAAGATCGCATGGATGAACTACAACAGTTGTTCATCCCAGTTTGGCAAAAGAATAAACCAGGAAAGGTAGTGCACCCGTGGCTGACAAGGGAAATTAGGGATAGTATCAAGTCCAAAGAAAAAACATATAAATTAGCCAGAAAAAGCAGCACACCCGAGGACTGGGAGAAATTCAGAGTCCAGTAGAGGAGGACAAAGTGCTTAATTAGGAAAGGGAAAAAAGATTATGAGAGAAAGTTGGCAGGGAACATAAAAACTGACTGTAAAAGCTTTTACAGATATGTGAAAAGAAAAAGATTGGTTATGACAAATGTAGGTCCCTTACAATCAGAAACAGGTGAATTGATCATGAGGAACAAGGACATGGCAGACCAATTGAATAACTACTTTGGTTCTGTCTTCACTAAGGAGGACATAAATCATCTTCCGGAAATAGTAGGGGACCGAGGGTCTAGTGAGATGGAGGAACTGAGGGAAACACATGTTAGTAGGGAAGTAGTGTTAGGTAAATTGAAGGGATTAAAGACAGACAAATCCCCAGGAACAAATTGTCTGCATCCCAGAGTGCTTAAGGAAGTAGCCCAAGAAATAGTGGTTGCATTAGTGATAATTTTTCAAAACTCCTTAGATTCTGGACTAGTTCCTGAGGATTGGAGGTTGGCTAATGTAACCCCACTTTTTAAAAAAGGAGGGAGAGAGAAACCGGGGAATTATAGACTGGTTAGCCTGACATCAGTGGTGGGGAAAATGCTAGAGTCAATTAACAAAGATGTGATAACAGCACGTTTGGAAAGTGGTGAAATCATCAGACAAAGTCAGCATGGATTTGTGAAAGGAAAATCATGTCTGACGAACCTTATAGAATTTTTTGAGGATGTAACTAGTAGAGTGGATAGGGGTGAACCAGTGGATGTGGTATATTTGGATTTTCAGAAGGCTTTTGACAAGGTCCCACACAGGAGATTAGTGTGCAAACTTAAACCACATGGTATTGGGGGTATGGTATTGATGTGGATAGAGAATTGGTTGACATATAGGAAGCAAAGAGTGAGAATAAATGGGACCTTTTCAGAATGGCAGGGAGTGACTAGTGGGGTACCGCAAGGCTCAGTGCTGGGACCCCAGTTGTTTACAATATATATTAATGATTTAGACGAGAGAATTAAATGCAGCATCACCAAGTTTGCGGATGACATGGAGCTGGGTGGCAGTGTTAGCTGTGAGGAGGATGCTAAGAGGATGCAGAGTGATTTGGATAGGTTAGGTGAATGGTCAAATTCTGCGCTTATACTTGGTGGAATTTAGAAGATTGAGGGGGGATCTTATTGAAACATATAAAATTCTAAAGGGATTGGACAGGCTAGATGCAGGAAGATTGTTCCCAATGTTGGGGAAGTCCAGAACAAGGGGTCACAGTTTAAGGATAAAGGGGAAGCCTTTTAGGACCGAGATGAGGATAAACTTCTTCACACAGAGAGTGGTGAATCTGTGGAATTCTCTGCCACAGGAAACAGTGGAGGCCAGTTCAATGGCTATATTTAAGAGGGAGTTAGAAATGGCCCTTGTACTAAAGGGATCAGGGGGTATGGAGAGAAAGCAGGTACAGGGTTCTGAGTTGGATGATCAGCCATGATCATACTGAATGGCGGTGCAGGCTCAAAGGGCTGAATGGCTGACTCCTGCTCCTATTTTCTATGTTTCTATGTCAGGAAGAGCAAGCAGATGATAGGACATAACTGCAGCCAGCAGAGGGATGCAGAATCAATAAGGGTAGCAAATCCAATACTTGAAGTGTTATACATCAATGCACAGAGTATAAAAAATAAGCTGGATAATCTTATTGCTCTATTATGGATTGTCATTTATAATGTGATCATCACGGAATAACGGCTGAAACATATTTATAGTTGGGAGCTAAATGCCCAAGTTAAACATATCAGAGGGACAGGAAGGTAGGCAATGGGGATGGCTCTGCTGGTAAAGAATGGTATCAAATCAGTAGAAAGATGTGCCATAGGATCGGAAGATGTTGAATCATTGTGAGCAGAGTTAAAAAAAACTGCAAGTGTAAAAGGACGTTGATGCAGTTATAAACAGGCCGTCAACAGTTGTTTGGATGTGGACCACAGATTACAACAGGAAATAGAAAAGGCATGTCAAAAGGGCAATGTTATTGGAGATTTCATGGGAGATTTCAACACAGGTCAACTGGGAAAATCAGGTTGGAAATAGTTCTCAAGAGAGTGAGTTTGTTGAATGCCTAAGAGTTGTCTTTTTAGAGCAGTCTGTCATTGAGCCTACTAGGGAATCAGCTATACTGGGTTGTGTGTTATTTAATGAACAAGAGGCAATTAGGGAACTTAAGGTAAAAGAACCCTTAGGAAGCAGTGATCACAGTATCATTGAGTTCAACTTGAAATTGGATAGGGAGAGAGTACAGTCTGACATAGCAGTGTTTCAGTGGAGTAAAGGTAGTAACAGTGGTATGAGAGAGGAGTTGGCTAAAGTAAATTGGAAGGAGATGCTGGCAGAGATGGCAGCAGAGCAGCAAAGGTGAGAGTTTCTGAGAAAAATGAGGGAGGTGCAGGATAAATGTATTCCAGAAACAAATAAACACCCAAATGGCAAAATAGTACAACTGGTTCAGCTCGCTGCTCCACTTTGCACTGAACTAAGCATCTGTGCACAGACTCTCTTTGAGCATTTCAGTTCAATGCTACAGAATTTGCTTGTGTTTATTGTTTGCAGGATTTGTCTTTCTTTCTGCATATTGGGTGTTTGATGGTCTTATTTTATTAGTGGGTTCTTTTGGCTTTCTTTGTTTCGTGGCAACCTGTTTGAAACAAACCTCAAAGTTGTAGAATGTATACGTACTGATAATAAATTTATTTTGAACTTTGATTCAAATACCTGATGCCTGAGGGTTAAAATAAGGACAAAAATTTATCAAAACTTAAAACTGATGCTCCTTTAGTTACAGGCCAGGATGCAGAAGAGTGGAAAATGACAAATATTCTTCCTCTTTTTAAGAACTGCAATAGGGACAAAAAAGGAAACTGTACCCTGGTGACTCTTACGTTAGTGGGAGGGATATCTCTGGAAAAGATATTTAACGATATGATCAGCTCAAACTTTATAAGGCATTAGTCCGATCACACTTGGAGTATTGTGAACTGTTTTGGGCCCCTTATCTAAAAAACTACATGCTCACATAGGAGAGGGTCCAGAGGAGGTTCACAAAAATGATCCTGGCAATAAAAGGGTTAATGAACAAGGATTGTTTGATGGCTTTGGGCCTGTACTCTCTGGACTTTAGAAGAATGAGGGAATCTCATTGAAACCGATCAAATATCGAAAGGCCTAGAATGCAGTGGGGAGGGTGTTTCCGATAGTGGGGCAGTCTAGGACCACAGGGCACAGCCTCAGAATACTAGGACATACCGTTAGAACAAAGATAAGGAGCAATTTCCTTAGTAAAGGGTAGTGAATCTGTGCTGCCTATGTCAAGATGTTGTTCATTGACCAGAGCTCAGCGATTAACACCATCATTCCCACAGTCCTGATCAATAAGCTACGGAACCTGGTCCCTCTGCAATTGGATCCTCGACTTCCTAACCGGGAGACAACAATCTGTGCGGATTGGTGATAAAACGAGCTAACCCCTATTGACATCAATGGATCTGGGGTTGAGAGGGTAAACAGCTTTAAGTTCCTCGGCATTAACATACCCGAGGATCTCATGTGGTATGTACGTACCTGCTGAGTGGTGAAAAAGGCACAACAGCGCCTCTTTCACTTCAGACGCCTGAGGAAGTTTGCTATGGGCACCCAAATCCTAAGAACTTTCTACTGGGGCACAACTGGGAGCATCCCGACAGGCTGCATCACGGCCTGTTATGGGAACTGTATCTCCCTTAATCACAGGACTCTGCAGAGTGTGCTGCGGACAGCCCAGCGCATATGTAGTTGTGGACTTCCCATGATTCTGGACATTTACAAAGACCAGTGTGAGAAAAGGGCCTGAGGGATCATTGTGGACCCAAGTCACCCCAAGCACAATCTATTCCACCAGCAACCATCCGGGAAACGGTACTGCTACATAAAAGACAGGACCAACAGGCTTCTGGATAGCTCCTTCCACCACGCCATCAGACTGATTAACTCACACTCATTTGAGGATACTTCTATGTACATTGGCTGCTCTATTTATTATCAATTATTATATATTACTATGATTGAACATTGCATATTTAGATGGAGACATAAAGTAGATTTTTACTCCTCATATACGTGATAGATGCAAGAAATAAAGTCAATTCAAATTCAAATATCTTCTCTTCACTGATGAACAACACTGGCCCTGGTGCACCTCCAGGATGTGTGCTTAGCCAACTGCTCTACTCCCTCTATACCCATGACTATGTGACTAAATATAGCTCAAATGCAATCTATAAATATGCCTCATACAACCATTGTTGGTAGAATCTCAGATGGAGATGATTGGACACACAGGAGTGAGATATACCAGCTAGTTGAGTGGTGTCACAGCAACAACCTTGTGGTTAATGTCAGTGAGACAAAACAACTGATTGAAGGAAGGGTAAGACGAGGGAACATGAACCAATCCTCATAGAGGGATTAGAAGTGGACAGTGAATAATTTCATGTTACTGGGTGTCAATATCTCTGAGGATCTATTGATGCAGCTACAGTATAAAGAAGGCAAGACAGCAGATATATTTCATCAGGAGTTTGAAGATATTTGGTTTATGACTTTAAAACACCCAAAAACTGCTGCAGATTTTTTTCTATGTATATTATTTGTTAATTCAGTTTTTTGCACTATTTTAATCTACTTAACATATACATATCCATATACACACACATACTGTAATTTATTTATTATTTCTATATGATCATGTCCTGCATTGAACTGCTGCTGCTAAATTAACAAATTCCCTGACACCTGCCGGTGGTAATAAACCTGATTCTGGTTCTGACTCTGAATTCATCCCCACAGACGGATGTGGCCAATTCATTGGATGTATTGAATGTGGAGGTTCTTGATTGTGGGAGGGTGCAGGATAAGAGTGTTTGAGAGGGTTAAGAGATCTGTCATGATCTCTTATTCCTGGCAGAATGGGGCAGCAGACAGGATGGGCCAAATGGCCTAATTCTGCTCCTGTGTCTCGGATCAGCTGCAGGACATTTCAAAGGGAAGGTTGAGCAGCCGGACATCGTGGTGGATGGTGCATGTTGGTAATAGCAACATAGGGAGGAGGAGGGATGTGGTCCTGTGCAGTGAATTTAGAGAAATAAGACAGAAACTAAAAGGTAGTAAGCTCTGTATTACTCCCAGTGACACTTGTTAGTTCGGGGAGATATAGAGAGATACCACTGATGAATGTGTGGCTGAGGAGCTGGTGCAGGGAACAGAGTGCCAGATTCATGGATCAGTGGGACATCTTCCAGGGATGGGTAGGCAGAAACTGTTCACTACCTAGGGTCTGCTAGGGAAGGAACAGTTTTCTCCATCCTAAAACTGCACGGAATAGTTTTGATGTGACAGGGTGGAGGTTGAAAGGGAATCTGAAGGGTGAGTTGATGGATGTGGATAAAATTACTTGAGGCATACAAAGGTTAGAGAGACAGAGACTGTTTCCCATGGTTTGGCTGTCTAAAGCTAAAGGGAATAGTTGTAAGGTGAGAGGGGGGTGGTTTAAAGGGGATCTGAAGGGTAAATATTTGACACAGAGAACAGCTGGTATCCCGAATGAGCTGCCAGAGGAGGTGGTGGAGGCAAAAACACACAAAGTCTCTGTTCATGAACACTTCCCTGGAACCTGTCATTACTGTGTTCATCCTGCCCTGGTTTAACTCCCCGATGTTGGGTGCATTGTTGTTTTCCATCTGTATGAACGATCTGGATGATAATGTGGTAAACTGGATCAGCAAGTTTGCAGATGACACCCAGTCTATGGGTAAGATGGACAGCAAAGGCAGCTAGCAAATCTGGATGTGGGAAGTAGACAAGCTGGCTAAATGAAGGTTACAATCTGGAACACACTGCCCGAGGGGGTGGTGCAGGCTGGTATTTAAGGGCCATCTGGATGAGCATTTGAATCGCCAGGGCAGGGTAGGAGACAGACCAAGTGCTGAGTTAGTGGAGACAGATTCTCGATGGTCAGCATGGACATGCAGAAAACACTAACTGTGAAAGTGCAGTGGGAACCTGGAACACTGAACTTCAGGATGGACTTACCTAAAACACTCAGAACCCAGGACAATGGATTTTTGTTGGACAAAGGTATTAATTCATTAGGGTTAGTAGTGAATCAACCCCCTCAAAAGGCTATCAAAATACACCCATTCCTCATGTACCAGTAACAGTACTTTTAAATGGGAATTTGGTGAAGAACACTGGTTAATATTAGGAGAGATGGCGGACAGCTTGGTCACAATGGAAGGGTGAGAGGATAAGGGGTTCAGTGGAACAAGCTCATAGCTGAGAATGAAGGTAACAAACCGCACTGCAGAGGAGGACTGTTGTTGACAGGGTTGTCCAGGACAGAAACAGACCCTCTGGCCCATCACATTTATGCTCCTCATCATGCACAGCTATACTAATCCCACTTTCCTGCTTTAGTTTCATATCCCTCCGGGCCTTGCTCACCGAAGAGTTCCCTGTATGTGGCATCACAGGTAGACAGGGTTGTGTGTTCTACTTGCCTTGTCGGCCAAAGAACTGCTCTCATTAGAATTGTACAAAACTGTTTAAAGACAGATTTAAAGGGGATCTGAAGGGTACATACTTCACATAGAGAATAGCTGCTATCCTAAATCAGCTGCCGGAGGAGGTGTGCGGGCAGAAACCCACAAAGTCTCTGTTCATTAAAACTTCTCAGGAACCTGTCATTCACTGCGTACATCCTGCCCTGGTTGAACCGCCCAGAATAGAGTCAGTGATTTATACAGAACTGAAGCCGTCCCTTCGGTAAAACTCATCCACGCCGACCAAGTTGTCGACCTGAACTCGTCCCACCTGCCTGTATTAGGCCCGTGTCGCTCTCAACCTTTCCTATCCACGTAACTGTGCAAATATGGTTTAAATATTGTACCTGAGGCAGAAAGCTGGTGCGGTGAGGCTCTGACAGACACTCACTGTTCCGTGGGCAGGAAGAGGAGAGGCCGATTCCCACAGTGGAGCCGAAACCCAAAGTAGAGACTGACTCCACTTTACCACAACCCCGTGCCCACCATCCCGCACTAACCGGCCGCCCCGGACCGTTCCCCAGGAAACGACGTCGGTGACAGTGGGACCTCTTGATGTCAGCTCGTCACAGATTGGCAATACACAGCACGGTATCACGTGACGCTGAGTCAACAGCCTGGGAGGCGGGGCAGAGAGAGCTGTCAATCAGTGGAGACGCTGTGAAATTGAGAGCATTGTAATAGAGTGGGTACAGAGGGGTATTTCCGGGAACGGTGCCCCCCACCCACACGTATTGAGTGTGTTATAGACAGGAATATTCACATTTTAATTTGACTCTTTGGTCTTATAAATATTTAATATTTGTATTTTCTATATTTTTGTGTGGGTAATCTTTTATAATTTCGGGTTAAAAAAAAACGTTCCCTTCATGTAAAAAGAACGTTACCGAAAAATATTGTCAAAGCCAAAATTTAAATCCAAACTATGTTAATAGAAACATAAAAAACCTACAGCACAATACAGCCCCTTCAGCCCAGAAAGTTGTGCCAAACATGCCCCTACCTTAGAAATTACTAGGCTTACCCATAGCCCTCCATTTTTCGAAGCTCCATGTACCTATCGAAAAGTCTCTTAAAATACCCTAATGCATATATGTCAAACTCAAGGCCCGCGGGCCAAATCCGGCCCGCTGTGGAATTATCTTTGGCCCGCGAGATAATATCTAATTACTATTAAAGCTGGCCCCAGTAATCGAGGCGCCTATGGAGTATGATATGGCTAATGCTGAGTTTATTCAGGTACCAGGTTTTCAGGGTTTTTAGTGTTTATTCGGCAGTCTTCTTCATAAGAAACGGAATTTGTAAAGTGAAACGCTTTGTAGTTATAGCAGAGACTGAGACACACGAGAGCAGGCTGAAAAAACGGAAGCAACGAAAGCTGCGTTCGCACGCGTCCGACTGATCCGGCCCGCATGAAGCTGCATTTTGCTCAATCCGGCCCGTGACCTAAAATGAGTTTGACACCCCTGCCCTATTGTATCCGCCTCCACCACCGTTGCCAGCAGCCCATTCCACGCACTCACCACTCTGAGTAAAAAACTTATCACTGACATCTCCCCTGTACCTACTCCCCAGCACCTTAAAACTGTGTCCTCTTGTGACAGCCATTTCAGCCCTGGGGAAAAGCCTCTGATTATCCACACGATCAATGCCTCTCATTATCTCATACACCTCTATCAGGTCACCTTTCATCCTCCGTCACTCCAAGGAGAAAAGGCTGAGTTCACTCAATCTATTCTCATAAGGCATGCTCCCCAATCCAGGAAAGATCCTTGGAAAACAGCACTGTCGACGTTTCGGGCCGAGACCCTTCGTCAGGATTAACTGAAAGGAAAGATAGTAAGAGATTTGAAAGTAGGAGGGAGAGGGGAAAATGCGAATTGATAGGAGAAGATCCGAGGGGGTGGGGTGAAGCTGAGAGCCGGAAAGGTGATTGGCAAAAGGGATACAGAGCTGGAGAAGGGAAAGGATCATGGGACAGGAAGCCTAGGGAGCAAGAAACGGGGAGAGGGGCACCAGACCTTGTAAGGTGTCCTCTTTGTCCTTTTTGAAGGTTAGTGCAGATATTGCAGGGGCCATTGCAGATATATTTCAAATATCCTTAACCACCGGTGATGTCCAAAAGGTTTGTTGTTCTGTTGTTTAAGAAAGATTCTATGAAATTAGACGTCGCTGAATCTGAAGTCAGTAATGGGTAAATTATTGGAATGTTCTCGAATATCAGGTATACACAATACGTATATATTTGGATAGACAGGGCCTGGTTAGAGACAGTCAACATAGCTTTGTTCACAGTAGGATTATGTATAACCGGTCTAATAGAGTTTTTCGAGCAGCTTACAAGGTTGGTTGATGAGGAAGACTGTCACACTGGAACTTTGGACCCAACTGTAGTATCAAGCAGACTCAGGAGGAAGAAACAAAACTAGGCATGTTATTAACAAAAGAGACGATACAGTGGAACTTATAAGATCTTGGATCGCCCAGAATAAACTCGGCTGGAAATTCACTGGGCAGGGATCAGGGCCACCAATACACGAGAGATTAACACTGACATTTTACATACACTCCAGGGCTCTTGATAAACTTACAAAAAGCCATTCTGACAAAGAGACGGGTCCAAGGACACTTAATTTGACATCTGCAAAGTCTCGAGGGGAATTAATTGGAAGTATCCAAAGACTATTGCAACTTGTATGTAATCTAGAGAAGCTCTAACTGTGACAGATACCACCCCGAAGCGGAAGATACCCTATAATTATAATTTTAAAACGCAGAAATAGAGGAAAACCACAGTAAAAAGCTCAGAGCCCTCAGAATACTCTACCAACGATCCGAGGTTGTGACAGATGGAGCTAGACATACGGCCTAACTGGTCTTTCTGTCAAGAAATGCACTGTCCTGTTACAGAGAAAGTTGTTGAGACCAAAGACATTTTATTCACCAGCGTTTTCGGATGATCGTGTTAAACGCTGAGCTGAACTGGAGATCAACAATATCCTGGCGGCTGAGAAGCCATTTTCCAGATGGGGTAAGGTGCATTGAAGTGCAAAGGATATGGCATAATCAATGGACCAAATTGAGCGAACTGGAAACTGTTCAATAGTTCAAGAAGATGGAACTTAATGCGATCCATAATCAGCTGCTCAAAGCATCTCACTTTCATTGAAATGAGCGCCATAGGACGATAGTTATTAATTCAGGTTACTGTCGCCCTCGTGTTCACCGTGATGATGGCGATTGTCTTGAAGCCGGAGGGGACAGAGCACTCTTCTGAAGGGATGTTGAAGGTGTCTGTTTGAATCTCTGTTAACTGGGCTGCTTAGTCACTCAACATCCGACGATGTATGTTATCAGGCCCCGCAGCTTTACGCGGGGTGAACTTTGCGAGGATCGCCCTCACATCAGCTCCGGCCAGAGTCAATGTCGCTCCTCAGGGAGACGGGACTTTCTCGCTGCCACGTCGTTCTGTACATCGAACAGTGCATAAAAGACAATCAGATTACCACGCAGAGAGGCGTCCCTGTCGCGGACGTGCGAGTTAAAGTTGCAGTCCATTGTGATCTGAACACCCTGTCACCTGCACAGGTAGTTCTGGTCTCCTTATCTGACTCAACATGTCCGGGTTTTCAGAGGACGATCAACAGGTTGCTCCAGAAATGAAGTTGTTACCCTATGACGGAGAGATTGAGTTTCCTTGGACTATACTCGGCGGAATCCAGGCAATTCAGAGGAAATCTTATAGAAACACAGAAAACTCAGAGAAGGATAGATGAGATAGAAACAGGAACGTTGTTTCGGCTGTTAAATGAGACCAGAAAGGGGGACATAGCTCAAGAACTGGAGGAATACAATTAGGATGGAGATGAAAAAACGGCGCATCAGCGGAACGATGTGCCCAGGGAGGAAGTAGGATATAAGTGGTTAAGTATATTTAACACAGAGTTAGACAGCATTTTGCACAGAAAGGAATTGAGGATAGGAGGAAAGGGCAAGTTCATGTACCTCAGGCCTCGTGCGCGCGCGCTCTAGGGGGATGGGGTGTGAGATGTTCAATGCCTTTATTATATCTTCTTTACACAAAACAGGGCCAGAGATCTTTTGTCTCCAGGCGACAATCCCATGATATTATATTTCAGAATCTGTGTCAGATCAATATTTTGCATAGGGAGTCCCACCCCGTGATTAGGCCCCCGTGAAACTCTGCCCGCCACCCTTTGTTTTCGTTTTTTTATTCCAGAATCAGTGCCTGATGAACATTTGAATGCGGAGCCCCATCCCTTTATTAGATCCCCAAGAAACGTTGTCCACCGCCTTTGCTTTCTCATCTTTACAATCCCACGTTTGGAATCTTCTAATCACTCTGGCTTATAAAACTGAAATTCCTCCGCCTCATTCCTTGGTTACCATGGATACGGGTTATTTTAACCCGTGACAAGGGTTTGATTTGACTTATCAACATGATTGTCACGTTGATTTTAAATGTGTAATATATGTTATCGTTATGCGAATATAACATATATTCGCATAGATGTTATCGTCTTTAAATTTTGATGAAACACGGCAATAAAAACACTCTCAGTCTTCAGTGCAGCTCTAGTTCTCGTTCGTTTGAAGGACCTATTTATACCCATGAAAGGCAGCAGTTAGAGCAGACTGTTCGCAAATCCGCGATAAATAAACTATTTCTGATACACAGACATGAATTGTTGATAACCTTGACAGGAAATAGAGGAAATTAGCACGTTTCTGCCAAATAAGTAGCACATCAAATTCTCGCTTGATTGGTTTTGTTATTATAGCATTGGTCAAAATGGTTATATTTACCACTTATAGTAGCTTTCGATTCAGAAGGCAGAATGCCAACATAAGCGTCTTTTTTTATTGTGCTCTACACACTGTCTTCTAAACCAGACACTGCCCTCTCCTCAGTCAGCTTCTCAATTACCCTCTCTGCACCACCTCATTTTACCTCTGTCCGGGCCTAATTTCTGCCGTAAGGTCCATAAGCATAATCTGGCGATTCGGCCCATTGTCTGCCCCGCTATTCCATTATGTCGGACTTATTACAACCCCATTCTGCTGCTTCCCCCTCTGGCGTCCTTAATCACGAAAAAGTGGGAAGCCACAGCTACGTTTCTGATCCAGCCCTCACATTAACTCTGCTAAACAACTAGGGCTTCGTTTGTCAGGCATTGGAAGGTACCACACGCTATCTGAACGAAAAGGCATTAGTCACATTCATTGCACTGGCACAATGGAAATTGCAGGTTTACCGGCTCACTTTAACTGACACCAGGTGTTCATGTTCCAGGAATATTTCTCCAGATGTCACAGATATCCCTGTAACGATCTACAATCCTGTGAATGGGAGTAGAATTTTACCATTCCAAGAAAAAAAATCAGACTGGCTTCACATAATACGTTGACGGATATTCCGATATTAAAGGGAGGTTCTGAATACAGTTTTTGCTAATGTAACTATCACACGAGCTCCTCTTAATTCGTTG
Organism: Hemitrygon akajei; assembly: GCF_048418815.1. Taxonomy (NCBI): domain Eukaryota; kingdom Metazoa; phylum Chordata; class Chondrichthyes; order Myliobatiformes; family Dasyatidae; genus Hemitrygon; species Hemitrygon akajei. The sequence continues at coordinate 32,261,334 of NC_133151.1, read as the reverse complement.
GTACGAGGCCCACTTAATTACACTAACTATGCTGGCTTCACTAGAAAAGGAAAACTACCGGCATTCGCTCACTTGGCGTCACGAGTATAGACACATTAACAGATATATAAGCTATGTATAACTTTGTTTGAACTCCCGTCAAAGCTTTCAATTCGATTTGCATTTTATCTACAGAACCGGCCATGTGACGTAAACAAATGTTTGACTACACTCTTCAGCTCCTCCCTGAGTTTCCCCTGTGACAGAGTGTAGATACACGTGTTGGTGCAGGTACTAAGAAACTGCAACATGAGCCCACACTATTGCAGGATGTACCTCGGGGTATTCAAATATTTATCTGTGTAAAAGTAATTCTTAATTTGCCAGTTAGAAGTATATACAATTAAGGGGATCCACAACAATATAACTTTGGCTCATAGAGCGAACAACAAAATCATCGACCTTCGCCGGTTCCCTCCCTCTGTATCATTCTTATTCTCTCTGCTGATCCTGAGACCCCGGCGGACACGGTTTGACGCTATAATATGACTGACTGTTAAAGCATTAAACAACAGAATGAAGCCGATTGGCAATAAAGGTGTAGTGATGGTGTTAAACAACCGGTATGATTTCCACGCCGGTAAATTAAGGTAATCCGGCTTCATAACGCATCGCCAGAGTACGTTCTCAATGATGAAGTAAGGTTCTACCGCAAAGTACAATGGAACAGGCCTCGCACAACTCCCCAAACCCACAATTATTATCATCACAGTCGCTGTCCTCTCGGTGCAGTATCGCTCCCGCAGCTTCTGACTACAAACTGCAATACAGCGATCGAACGTGAAAGCCACCGTGAGCCGAACAGAACAGTCCATGGTTGCGACGCTCAGGACAAATGTCACGGAGCAAATCGGTGGAATGAACAAAGGACCGGCATAAAAAATAAATATTATTGATCTGATCGAGTACAACACCAATGATAGGGCAGATTAAATCAGCTGCTGCCATTCTCACCAGATAACAGGAGATGCATTTGGAAAGTCCGCATTTTCCTCGAGACAGGATCGAAATCGCCATTAAATTAACTGCAGGAAAGCAGAGTTATTTTCAAGAGCATAAACGCTGATCCGTTTCACTTGAGAGCCATGCGGAGAAAAGTATTGAAGCGGATTGAGTGAACCTCATTTTCTGACCCTATGCCGGGACAGGCTAGTCTCAATTTGGATAGAGGAAATATAGTTCGCACGGGCTCCGTCACTGCCCTTCGATTGAAGGATAATGGCGGAACAGACCAATAGTTGTGCTGCAAATTTCCCGAAGTTGACAGCAGAGATACCAGTGGGCGGTTTATCGACCGACTCATTTAAAACGGACCCACCGTTGTAGCTGAGAACGCTGAAGGTTGTACTTATAGCGGGAATAAAATGGACACAGGGAGATTGCTTCTTCCGACACAACATATCTCAGTTCACGAAACTTAGAGCTAAAGGTATATTTCGATGCACAGCTGCAACAAACTGAAATCTTGAATATTAACATTAAAACCAGCCAAAGAAGGAGAAAGGGTAAATCGGAAGAGATCTGTGCGTTATTATGGAGTTTTAAAGGACATTTAGACGAATAGAAAAAGAGGATTTTTTTTTGCTTTAAAATAGAAGAGAACGACCGTGAGTCGCCTAAAACCAGTGAGCTGGATGATAAAGGTCACCGATGGAAAAGATTTATTTTTTGTTTATGTAAAGTTGTGAGTTTTTATATTGATACCGAATCAGATTTGGAGCACAACATGCTGTTAATGCTTAGGAAAGTCGAGTGAAGTAAACACTGGAACAGTATCAATATTAACACTCATTCAATTGCTAAACTTGGAGATAAGAAACGATAGAAAAAGAAACAACGTATGCTTAGTCCTGAACAGGCTAAAAACACTGATCACGTGAGGCACCATCTGTAACAGATTTTGTATCGCCATTATGCCGTGCAACAGATACAGTACGAAGAACAACAGCCAGCTCCTGTTTCTTACCAGGGATACCAAACGCTGCCAGTACAGGATAGTAAATACTAGCTATGTAGTAAATTGCTGCATATCCCATTTTCCGTGCGATGCAGTGCTCTGTTCAAAATGGTCCAACTACCGAAATCTACTGTTGATTGTTTTGTAAGTTCTTATACAGGAGATGAAAGTGCATCTGATAATTAATCATTCCACCTCGTTAGTCACATCAGTGGCAGTCTATTGCACAAAATCCTCAGGTAAATAATTCATATGAATCGTGCAATGAAAGTCGTTCCCAGGAACAATAAAGAACAATTGTTTATTCACCCTTTTACAAACAAGCTTGTAATTTCCTTGTCTTTTACGCAAAATTTACACGTTTCAAATGTCTTAAAATGTTTACAGTGGGCACTATCCACCTCAAATAATTCTCATTTGTAACAGTAGGCAGAACGCATTAAGATACTCAAATTAAAAAGGTTATGTTTAATTTAGCTGTTAAATTAGATTATCTTTTCCCTGCGTGGGGAATCTTCACACCTGTTTGTTTTTAGTTTGATTTGGTTCCACGGTACTAGTCAATTTGGATGAGAAATTACTTCCTAAATGATTAGGTTAGTTAAGCGTATATCTCGAAGGACATCACCACACCCATGCTGATATGTGGGTCATCTGTGATTACTGTAGAGTGACTGATTCATGAAACTAGCTGTAACATATGGACAGATTAAATATCTATATCTACTAGCATAAAATAGAACTGGTTAACTCAAAGGAACGCGATTTTCCCACTAACAGTGCAACCCATCTCCACTCTCACTATTCACGTTGTGTGAAATTTTGCAAGTGTTTTATCTTCCTGTATTACTCGCCGTGTTTCTTTCCTTTCCTTTTCAAGATTTTACAAGGTTCAGAATCCACAACAATTTTCATCGTCTGAAGGAAACAGCGTCTAAAAGTGTTGATCTATCCATAGATGATGTTAGTTGCGATATTCGCCCTACTGGATTTAAGACTGTTGTATTTAAGGTAGATAACATTGATAATTGTGAAAGGAAAGCGACTTAAAATGGCAATAACTTATACTCGCACTGTGTTTGTGTTTGGGAAATCTCATGCCTTCATTAAATCTCCATAAAATCTCTCTCTCTTCTCTCTCTCTCTCTCTCTCTCTCTCTCTCTCTCTCTCTCTCTCTCTCTCTCTCTCTCTCTCTCTCTCTCTCTCTCTCTCTCTCTCTCTCTCTCTCTCTCTCTCTCTCTCTCTCTCTCTCTCTCTCTCTCTCTCTCTCTCTCTCTCTCTCTCCCCTCTCTCTCTCTCTCTCTCTCCCTCTCACCAGCAATCCCACGTTATTTTATTGTAGAATCTGTGCCTGGCAAACACTTTTTGTGGGAATTCCCACGCCTTGTTCTATCACTATGAAACACTGCACGGCCAGTCCTTGTTTCCCGGTGAAATATTCAATACAATCCTAACTGGAGATCAAGTAAGACAGGATCTCTATTTTGTCGGTTCCTTGTGGTGGATCCCATTCCTATTTCTCCAAACGCATCCACCTCCTTGCTGATTATAACATTTCATTCTGAAATTATTTGTGGCAGAGTACAACGCCAGCACAGAAACAAGGGGGATTATGGGCCAGTTGGCCAGTACAGGTCAATGATTGAGGAGGTGTCCGAGTCCAACATTTAGGACTAGGTTTCGGGGTACCTGTAGACTAACGATAAAGTAAATCAAAGTCAGCAAAGCTTCTGTGTAGGAAATTCTTGCCTGAAAAATCTATTAGAGTTTTTAGAGGAAGTACGAAGCAGGGTGGACAAAGGCGTGGCACTGGTTGAATTTACTTCAATATTCAGAAGGCATTTGATAAGGTTGCTTAGGGCTGCTTAACAAGATAAAACCCTTTGGTGTTACAGGAAAAAATAAAAAATACTGGCTGTCAGGCAGGAAGCAGCGTGTGGGAATAAAGGGGACGGTTTCTGGTTGGCTGCCAATGAATAGTGGCTTTCCTCAGGGGTCAGGATTGGGACTGCTACTTTTCACGTTGATTGTGAATGATTTAAAAGTGGAGTTGATGTGGTTGTGGCAAAGTTTGCGGATGATACGAAGATAAATGGAGGAGTGGGTCCTGCAGAGGAAGCACTGCGATTGCCGCAGGACTGGAAATCGGAAGAATTGGAAAAAACGTGGCAGATGGAAAACAGTGTTCGGAAATGTGTGATATTGTATTTTGGTAAAAGGAATAATAGTGCAGCCGAATATCTAAATGGAAATAAAATTCAAACATCATTGAAGAGTGCCCAGAGGAGGTTCCTAGGTATGATTTCAGGGGTTAACATATCAGGTGTGTTTGGCAACTTTGGGCCTGTACCCACTGGAATTTAGAAAAATGTGGTGACTCTCATTGAGCCCTACCGAATCTAGAAAGGACCAGATAAGGTGGATATGGAGAAAATGTTTCCTCTAGTGGGGTTATCTTGACTGGGGGGCACAGACTCAGAAGTGAGGGGCGAGCGTTTAGAACAAGGTTAAGGAGAATTATGTTTAGCCAGAGAGCGGTGAATCTGTGACAGGCCAAGTCCGTGGTTATATTGAAAACGGAAAATATGAGATTCCTGATTGGTCGGGCATCAAAGGATTTGATGAGAGGGCTGGTGTATGGGGTTGAATGGGATCCCAGATCAACCATGATGAAATTACGAAGCGAATTCGATCGGTTGAGTGACCTAATTCTGCGCCTATGTCTTATGGTCTTAGAAGGCGACTAACTATGGTTATGATGAGGGGCCTGGAAGTTCAACCTAAAATTGGACTGGTCTAAACAACATTTCAGTAATTCTCGAGTTATTGCCGGATGTTTGGATTAAACTGTCTCGATCTGATTAGTTAGTCTTGGCACTGCAGGTTTAGATGTAGCTGGGAAGGATATTAAACCTCCTACCTGCAGTGCAAATAATCCTTATTATGCTGGAGAACCGCATGCGTGTCAGGATATGACAGCAAATGATCTTTAGGGACCATTATGTTTCCTATCCGGATCAGCCATACATTCATATAGTACACACGAAGCAGGTGAGAACACAGGGAGATAGCCCACTAGAACACTGCTACTCCCCCTTCCGCAACGCTTACAAAGAGCTCCTTCGCCCAGAACCCACCCCGTTTGGATAATCAGATCACTCCTCTATTTCCTGGTGCCAAAGTACAGGCAGAAGCTGAAACAAGAGACGGCCATAGTTAGAAGGGCCCACTGTTGGTCCGACCAATTGGCCTCCATGCGGCAGGACTGCTTCGATGACGTTAACTGCAATGTGTTTCCTGATGAGGATATCTCCGAATTCACGGAAGGGGTCCGGAAGCGCATCGTGGATGTTGTTCCCCAGAAATCAGTCAGACTCTTCCCAAATCAGAAACTCTTGATCAACAGTTCCGTCAGAGAAGCATTTACCGCGCGAGATAGAGCTTACATTGCCGGTAATCAACAAGAACTCAGGAAAAGCAGCTTTGATTTGAGCAAAGACATCAACGCAGCGAAATGACGACACGGAGACACGATTCAGTTTCAAATTTACAACATATGTGATGCCTGTGTGAGAAAACTACAGCTCTTGTTGAATACTACAGTTGAACCTTCAGTGCCATAATTCCCTCTAGGCTCGACGAGAAGCTCAGAGACCTCAGCACGGATGTAGTTGAACTTGTGTAGCTGGATCCTGGACCTCCTGTCAGATGGCCGCTAGGTTGTAAGAGTGGGCTCCCTCACCTCTGTCCCTCAGACCCTCAACATAGATGCCCCTCAGGGCTGTGTACTAAGCTGTCTCCTTTACTTTCTATATACTCATGGGTGTATCGCCACCCAGAGACCAATGTGCTAATTAAATTTGCTGCCAACACTACACTGATTGGCCTAATCTCAAATAATAATGAGGCAGCTACGAGTTATACCAAGGGATGGAAAGAGTGTTCTTTGGAAAGTTATAATTTTGAAATTGGGAGCGTGACTATAGGATTCGCTGATGGAGGGCGAACTTCATCTCAGCCATCCATAAACTTGATAATGAAGGAGAACCTTGCAGTCCCATGAACTGATACGTATTGATATTTGTGAGCACCGGTTCTGACTATTGACTGGACACAAGTTGTGGAGAAGGCAAAGGAGAAAATCCATCAATAGGCTAAGCATACGAATGTTATTAAGGCATGCTGATAAATCAAATGAAATGTTGAGTGTCTCAGACTCGTGGAATGAGTTTTGTAGTTGCGGATCAAATGTTCAGTACATGAGTGGGTGAGGATACTCTCGTATGCTGCGGTAATATCAATTTTATATACGATGTGTATCACCTTAGACAGCTGAAGGCTGCAGTAGTGCAAAAGGAACTGGCTGATGATTTTGTAATGCAGGGAAGACGATTGTCTGTGTACAGACAGTATGAATTCAGCAAGTTAATAGTACCTTCATCTTTGTGTAATGTGAGTTTCGCACACCTGCTGGGGGTTCATGGCTACCCTATGAGTAGTCAATAGAATAGAGGAGAATAGTGATCCTAAGATACATATGTTTGGTTCAAGAGGAGATCGATATTGACCAGAAAGAACTACAGTCTTCAAATCAGTGAATTCGAACCAATTAAGAACAGTCGGAACTGACAGATCAATTGCCTTTGTTTTTGCCATGAGGGAGGAGGTGGAGGTTCCATGTTATGAAGAGACTGCTCTCCATTTTGTGAGTCGGTCGCTTGGCTTGATCAACGCTTTAAAGAAAACATTATGATAATTCAGGTAATCACCCGGACTCAAGATCATTTCCAAATTTAAAAGAAGTTCTTTGGTTGGATACAATATGTAGGATTTTGACTGTAAGTGTCTGTATCTGTTCCACGTAATTCAGGGCGGTTGCTTATTTGCGAACAAAGAGCCATAAGTTGCCGATTGTCAATTATGGAAAGAAGACAGTTAATAGATGTTGGTCTGAGACAGAGCCGATGAAAAGTTGTTAACGTTTAGGCACATGACCTACAGCCAATGAAATTCGAAAGTATTATGTGAATTGGACATATCAGCAGAACCTTTTAGAATACTGGCGGTGGTAACAATGTAAACGATCAATTATCGCGGATGGGACGTGCCCATGGACACGTGGTGATTCGAATCAGGACTACAAGAAACATCCAGTCAGCAGCAGAAGCTGCTCTTTAACTGGTATTACTTTTTCTGTGCTTTGAATGTTCATGGATGGACAGGAAAACTTCGTTGATGTGCACACAGTTACTGGTTGTGTAAGTTCATGTGTTCTTCCGTTCAGGCAATAAAGGTACTTGTCGGTAAATACAGATTCTCCTCATGTTCCACTGATCATTACTACAAGGGATTATTTTTGTAACATCACTTTGGAAAATTGAGCTACATTGATGTCAGAGATTTGCTCAGTGATTTCACAATTTACACCATTTGGATTAATCATCAACAGGAACAGGGACAAAATGTAGATGAAATGTTCAACAGTATCTGAAAAAATAAATCGTCAAGCATTCATCACAATCATAGCACCATCGAGAAAATGAAGCCCATCACTGACACATCACCAAATGTGCATTTACCTTACCACAGGGTTAGCGTATTTGTAGGATTTACCATGTTTAATGTTCGCTCAGTGCGGCACCTCTACTACAAGGGCAATGTCTGTATGTACACGGAACCTTCAGCACCGGACGGTGCCAGCCTCTTTCCGTCCTTAGATGGAAGTATATAAAATTTCCGTTCCTTTTTCCATAGATGCTGCCCGGCCTATTGAGTTTCCCCAGCATTTTGTGTGTGTTGTATCGCTATATAGAGTAGCGTTCCAGGTCGGAGTCTGAATCTTGTGAAAAACTAGGAATTTTACAATCAAGGCATGTCAGCTCTTTCGGTGAAATTTCCAGTTGACTTTCGATACGCATGCATTTCCTATTACACGTCAGCAAATCAGAACTTTTGTTTTGTATCTGTTTTAATGTCGCTTCAATATCGTCAATAGCGTGTAAACCGTCCGGCATTCCCCGCTGACATATGTTTACAAGTTTCAATTTTAAAGCTGTGGTTCTATTTCCAGAACACTTTATGCTCAAAGGAAATGTCTCCGTCACCATTATGACTGTTCTCTTCACCATTTTCAGCTCCAATGGCGGGTCAAATGTGGATGACACGGGCAATCAGCAGCTCACTGGTACGTTATAGACTTCGAATTCCGCGCAGTAAACTGCTGAAGAGTTTTAGATTCAACTGTTCTCCCGGTGGGACTCTGTCTCGCAGAGTGCAGAACCCGGACGAACAGTATCCTGGCGCAAGGATTCCAAGGCCGCCATTTTAACATAAAATCCGGGGGATGCGACGATTCTCTGAGGTCCAGCGGAGTTATCAAGTCAAACGGATCAGTTTTGGCATGGTCGAAATTGTTTCCATGTCTTTCCGGTTGATTTAACAGCGATTGTGATCCTGTCTCGGGGAACGCGTGGTCTGAAATGGATCAATGTTACCTGGTGAAAAAAGGTAAAAACTGATCTCATGGGATTTTTCTTCGTTGCTATTGTATAGCAGACTAATTACATCTGCAATTATTCAAACTCTTGCTCATTATCCGATTTGTGTTCTGAAATGTGGCCCTATGATTGCAATTATTCATTTTTCCGTTCAGCTAACAGCGGATTTCACTTTAGATCACCATATCGCAAGTTGTTGTCAAAGGCTGCGGGATCGATACTACACCACGAGAACAAACACTGTGATTATAGTGACCGGGACTGCCGTGAGCTCCGCGAAGAACGGTCCGTTTTACTTTGCCCTGGAACCTGTCGTCAAACTTGACAACGTACTGCGGGGCTGTTTTCCCAGGGACGATGAATTCCTTTATCAGCGTGTAAAGAACACGAGTGACCAGACAGCATCTTCACTGCCTCCGCCTCTTTATTTCTGCTGTCCAATGGGTTTGCAGTCAGATAGATCATCGCGGCAAATAAAGTCTGAATGGGGACTTCGGAGCAAAAGTGGAAATCAGAAGGAAGAAGAGGTGGTGAGCCAGAATTTTGTTGTTCGCTGTATCAGTTAATTCCCCTGTTATTCGGGATGACCTGTTGAGTATATTCTATGATCTGGGTTGTGGTCAATTATTCTACGCAGACAGATATTTGAATGTCCTGACAGATATCCTGCAGCAGTTCGCGTATATGTTGTCAGTAATGAGTATATGAAGCAACACGTGCATCAATGGACTAACGCAGAGAATGATGTGAAAAGAGCTGAAGAATGAAATAAATGTGTGTTTGGATTAAGTCGCCTGTTGTGTAGATCCTATCTCCCTACCTGCCCATCTGGTACTGGTACTCTTCCCCCAACCCTTTCTTCAAGGCCTTCTGTCCCCTTCAATCAAATTGCTCATTTTCAGCATTTTATCTCTTTACCAATAGTCTTTCCAGTTATTTACTTCAACCCCGCCCCCCCCAGGTTTCACCTCTCACCGTGTACATCTTCCTCCCCTTCCCCATTTAACCCTTACTTCTAATCTGCTTCTTACTGTCCTGGTGAAGGGTATAGGCCGAAATGTCGACCGTTTCCTCGTTTCCATGGATGTTGCCTGGTCTGCTGAGTTCCTCCAGCATTGTGTGTATTACTTTTATTTCCAACATCTGGAGACTCTCTTTTGTTTGTGATTTGGTCCTGACCACGGTGAGTCACCTGTCTCCCATCACCTCTTTACTCCTGTCAACCACGTACACAGGGGTCGTTTCCCGCGGCCAATGGACGCAGCATGGACTTTGGTATGTTGAAGCAAACCGGTTGGATCAGTTTTGATTCTCACCATTCAACAGTTGACCTCGCTGCCTGCTGTCCGCGATCTTCAATATCACCGCGCAGCAGTTTTTTTATGAGAGATTCTCAGACGGTCAGCCCGAGTCCACTGCCTCTTACGCTACCCGATACTGGGAGTTTCATTGCCAAAAGAGACAATGAAACCCCGGAAATATTCAGCAGTGAGATCGAAAGCGCGGAACGAAAGGTAAAACAAAACCACAAGTTGATTCTGTGCCTTCAGAGCTCGCCAGTACTGATGTTGTGGAATGAGGTTGTGAAAACGAAATGATCCATGTCCGACCATAGCAGTGTTCCGGCAGGCAAGATTCACGTAACGATAACGGTACGAACTGTTACGGGCGGAATTATGCGAAAGCACAGTGCACCAGCGATCAGGGTAAAGGAGCATCACCGCAGCTCAGTTTTGTTGTGGAATCGAACAGGCAGAGTCATAGGCTTTATACATAGACGCATTAGAAAGCAGGGAGACGAAATCCGATGCGTATCGCTCCGGCCACAAATGGTGGTGATGGTGTTGAGGATGGGAGAGGAGGTGCTAGATCGGAGCCGATTGCGTTGTGTCGAAAATCGAGGAAAATGCTGCAGGGAAATGAGAATAAAAACCAAAACTGACGATGATGAAAGCACACAGAAAACAAAGAAACTGTCATAGTCCCGACTGGCAATTCTCCATCTTGATATTACCTTCTTAATTGGGCTTTAATCCCCTCGTCTGATTTCCAAACATTCCCAGTTCCGCTAATTACAGCACACCGGGTTCCCTTTAGCGAACATAGGATAAAACTCGGGCGTCACAGCCCTGCTTTGCCGGTTCGTTGGTCGACTCTAGTGTGAGTAAACCTCGTTTCCTGATTCCTCAGGACTGTCGGTTCGAAACTCCGCATCATTTCCTGGAAAAATCCTCGTAAACCCTGTCTGCGTGTAAAACTCTCCTGGATACCGGTTCCTCGTTCGCGACGGTGTTAACGCCTCACGTCTCTGCCTCCGCGCCTGTGTCCTGCACTTGGGGTCGCCCTCAGCCTCGTCCTTGCAACTGAGCGAACTGGCCAAGAGTGAACCCAGCGGATACGGACCCCGTGCAACAGACCCCGCCAGCCAGGGCTACCTACTGGGCACCCACGACCAACTGCTCGGAGAGGTCACGGAAAACCTTTGTGTGTTGTCCACGAATGTGAGGAAGGTCAGTGACCAGGTTGACCGGGTATCCGCTTCCCTTACTCCGTCCCTTCCAAGAACCCCGACTGACCAAACAGCACAGCCTGGGATGGTTACGCCCCTTTGGTCGGCAACACAGTCCCCTGGAGAGTCGTACGTACCCGAGCCGGAATCCTACGCTGGGAACCTAGGGAAGTGGCAGGCCTTATATTACAAAGCTCTTTGGTCTTTGAGCAACAGCCACGTCCGCACACCTCGGACTGATCAAAGATTGTGTACATCATGGGACTGTTACGAGGTGTTGCCTTGGCATGGCCACCGCGATCTGGGACAACCAGCCAGAGGTCTGTTCCTCCTTCCCCTCTTTCGTCTCCGAAATGAGAAAGGTCTTTGAACACCCCATTCGCGGTAAGGACGCCGCTAAGGGCTTGATAACTCTCTGTCAGGGTTCCCGAAGCGTAGCAAAATATTCCATCGAGTTCCGAATATTGGCGGCCGACTCTGGGTGGAATGACGAGGCTCTACGGGAAATGTTTCGACAGGGCTTCTCAGATAAGACAAAAGATGAATTGGCAGCGAGGGAGGACGCGGACAGCCTGGACTCTCTGATCTCTCTAGCCACCAGGAGGCAGAGAGCTGGGGACTTTTTCTATTGCGGCCAGCCGGGACATTTCCAGGATCCCTGTCTTGCGGCCAAAACGGAGAGATCACTAGTAGAGAGAGGATCCTGGTATGCCGAACGACACTTCCTTCAGTCCCCGAGACCCGGATGCAGATCTCGGCTACTGTGAACTATCGACAAGTCCCTGTCCCTATCTGCCTTAGTGGATTCCGGTGCCGAGGGAAATCTGCTGGACGAGGACAAAACCTCCCGGGCGGGAATACGTCGGGAGCCGTTAAGTATCCCTCTGGAGGCTCGGGCGCTGCACAAAAACTGCAGGCTCGGTTTACCCACTGCAGGCCACCGCTGACCTTGATTCTGTCCGGAAACCATCGAGAGGAGGCATGATTCTGATTCAGCTTGGTGCTGCGCAAGCGCCGCCGGACGGCTGTTATAACGCGCAGTCGGTGTGAGAGTTAAATTGCAAAGTGAGCTTTTATGACTCGATCCCCTAAATTGATTTGATTGAGTCTATCTTTAAAAATATTAATGTCAGAAATACTGCGCAGCTCTGGCGGCAGAAGATTCCACTCTCTTTTTGATTTGGGTAGATTTAATCTCACCCATTCACCTCAAGCCACTATAGTTCTAGGATGTCCCTGGCTGAACCACCACAACCCCTACATCGACTGGTCTAGCGGGAGTATAGCCAGCTGGAGCCCGTTTTGCCACTCCACCTGTCTGCGGTCGGCTCTACCGATTACGGAGGTTCCCACGACCTCGCCTGTCTTGGAAGCCCTCGCCTTGTCCAGAGTCCCCGCAGAATACCATGACCTGGGACAGGTATTCAGCAAACAACGGGCTCTTTCCCTGCCTTCGCACCTCCCGTATGATTGCGCTATCGACCTTCTCCCCGGAGCCTCGTTGCCCACCAGTCGTCGTTATTACTTATCCCGCCCGGAGAGAGAAGCCATGGAGAAATATATTAGTGAGTCCTTCGCGGCGGGCATCATTCGACATTCATCCTTCACGGTAGGCGACGGTTTCTTCTTTGTAATGAAGAAAGATGGGTCGCTTTATCCTCGTATTGTTGACCGAGGACTAAACAATATAACAGTTAAAAATAAGTACCCACTACCCCTCATTAACTCTGCATTTGAACCACTTCACAGAGCCACCATCTTCTCGGAGGTGGACATTCGAGGCGCCTACCATCTAGTCAGGATGAGGGATGGAGACGAGTGGAAGACGGCTTTTATTACACATTTGGGCCACTCTGAATACTTGTTCATGCCGTTTCGCCTCACCAATGCCCCCACCGTTTTTCAAGCCCTAATGAATCATGTGCAGAGGGACTTTATTAATCCTTTCGGGTTCGTCTACCTAGATGATACCTTAATATTGTCTAGCAGCCCCCAGAACCATACTCACCATGACCGTCCAGCCCTCCAGAGACTGTGGGAGAACAAGTTTTGTGTGAAGGCTGAGAAATGTGAGTTCCACGTCCCTTCGTTCAGCTTCCTGGGCTACATCATTGAGAGTGGGCAGCTGAAGGCAGACCTCCAGAAGATCCGGGCGGTGGAAGAATGGCCCAGACCCTCGACCCCCAAGCAACTTCAGCGTTTTTTGGGGGGTTTTAAAACTTTTATCGCCGACTTATCAGGGATTACAGTCGGGTGGCGGCGCCCCTTGCCCGACTTACCTCGCCTACAACACCTTTTTGTTGGGATTCCGAGGCTGTTTCGGCATTCACTGGCCTGAAGAGGCGGTTCACAACCGCTCCCATGCTGGTCCAACCGGACCCCTCCCGTCAGTTCATTGTTGAGGTCGACGCCTCCGACTCCGGGTAGGGTCAGCCCTGTCCCAACGGTCAAGTCCTGACGAGAAGCTTCACCCCTGTGCCCTCTTTCCTTGCCGACTGTCCCCCGCCGAGCGGAATTCCAACGTGGGCAATCGGGAACTACTGGCGATCAAGCTAACATTGGAGGCACTGGCTGCAGGGGGAGGAACACCCATGTATTGTTTGGACTGATCATAAGAACCTGGGATATATTCAGACCACCAGACGTTTGAATACCCGACAGGCCCGTTGGGCATTATTTTTTGGACGGTTCAAGTTTTTCCTCACATACCGTGCAGGGTCTAAGAACGGGAAGCCGGAGGCGCTCTCCCGCCAATACAACTCCAAGGAGGACACTTCCAGCCCGGAGACTATTCCCCCAGCATCCTGTGCTGTGGCAACCCTCAGTTGGGCGATTGAGTCCATAGTAAAGGAAGCCCAACGGGATGACACTGACCCCGGAAATGGACCGGCTGTGTCGCCTTTTTGTGCCTGATTCCGTCAAATCTCAGGTTCTCCGGTGGGGGCACATTTCTCGGTTCGCCTGCCACCCCGGGAGTGATCAGACACTGGCTCTCCTGAAAAGACACTTTTGGTGGCCTTCCATGGAGGCAGATACCCATTCCTATGTCTCTCTATGTTCCGTCTATGCCCGGGGAAAAGCCTCTCATCGGCTTCCTGCGGGATTACATCATCCCCTACCTGTCCCTGGTCGTTCTTGGTCGCATATCGCCCTAGATTTCTTCACCAGTCTACTCCCTTCACACAAAAACACCACCGTACTCACCGTGGGACACCGGTTCTCCATGACGGAGCACTTTATAGCCCATCCTAAACTCCCTTCTGCTCTGGAAACCGCGGACCTTCTCGTCCGCACGTCTTCCGCCTCCACGGAATCCCTGCGGATATCGTCTCCGATCGAGGTTCCCAATTCATCTCGCAGGTATGGAAGAACTTCTGTCAAGCCTTGGGTGCCTCGGTCAGCCTGTCATCTGACTTCCACCCAAAGACCAACGGGCAAACGGAACGGGTCAACCAGGACTTGGAGGTGATGCTACGTTGTATAACAACCAACAACCCATCTACCTGGAGTGACCACGTCGTGTGGGTTGTGTATGCCCACAACTCTCTTGTTAGTACAGCCATCGGTAGATCTCCCTTCGAGTGCTCCCTTGGGTACCAGCCCGCCGCTGTTCCCCGCGCAAGAAGAGGAGATTGCGGTGGCGTCTGTTCAGGACTATATCGATCGGTGCCGCAAGGTTTGGGAGGACACACGCACGGCCCTGCTCAAATCAGCCGATCGCAATGGAACGATTGCCTTTCAACACCGGACTCCTGCGCCTCAGTATCGACCTGGGCAGATGGTGTGACTTTCATCCAAAGACACCCCTCTCAAAAACAAGCCTAAGAAACTCCCCGCTCGCTTTCTGGGACCTTTCGAGGGCAAAAGTGTTATCAACCCCACAGCAGTCCGACTTAAACTATCAGGATATATGCCCATCTACCCGACTTCTCACGTTTCCGAAACAAAGCCACTTCCATCAGCCCCTTGTGTCCTCCAACCGAAATCCCAGCACCCACCCGGATCATCGACAACCATCCGGCATACACCGTCCGGCGGCTACTGGATGTGCGCCATCGGGACAGGGTCCTCCAATACCTGGTCAACGGGGAGGGGTACGGTCCAGAAGAGCGTTCCTGGGTTCCCCGCTTTTTCATCCTGCACCCTCCCTCATCCAGAACTTCCATCGGGACCATCCAGTCAAGCCTGGATGATTGCCTGGAGGCTCCCGTTGAAGGGAGGGCACTGTCATGGTCCCGTCTGGCAATTCCCCATCTTGCTATTACCTCCTTAATTGGGCCTTAATCCCCTCGTCTGATTTCCAATGATTCCCAGTTCCGCTAATTACAGAACACCTCGTTCCCATTAGCGAACATAGGATAAAACTCGGGCGTCACAGCCCTGCTTTGCCAGTTCGTTGTTCGACTCTAGTGTGAGTAAACATCGTTTCTTGGTTCCTGAGGACTCTCATTTCTAAGCTCCGCATCATTTCCTGGATACATCCTCGTAAACGTTGTCTCCGTGTAAAGACTCTCCTGGAAACCGGTTCCCCGTTCGCGACGGTGTTAACGCCTCATGACTCTGCCTCCGCGCCTGTCTCCTGCACTTGGGTACGATCTCAGCCTCGTTCTGGTAAAGGGAGCATTAGTTTGTTGGTCAGGGTGGATGTAAAATATGGAAGAAAGCGCAGAACTCGACGGATCAGGGACAGTGGAAGCAGACATATCAATTGTCTTTGTTCTAGCCATGTGCTTGGAGATGGAGGCTGACATTTTGTGAAACTGTTTTACACTCTCCGTTTTGTGAGATGGAGTTGCTGTGTTTTCTGTTTTCTGTATTTTACAGTAGACACAATGATATTTCAGGAAATTTGGTGGACAGGAAATTTGTCAGGTGTCCTTTGATATATCAGAAGATGCAGGTTTGTGGGTGTTGGTGGCTGCCTGGAGTGATTCCAGCTGGTTACTGAAGAGAACGAAAAGCCATAAATTGTAGACTGTCACTTGCTGGGAAGAGGGTAATAAATGGATGCTGGCCTGGAGCAGAGCTAATAAAATGGTGTAAACGGTCAATCAAATGACCTACAGCTAGCCAATGTCACAGGAGTGTAATGTTTAGTTGGTAAGGAACAGGGATAAATGTGGACACTTCGATTGTGCTCTCAGTGGCAACTCCGGAGAATCCCCATCGCTAGGAAAAGCCCACACGCTAGGGGCCGGAGAGGAAATGATCGACTGTTTGGCCCATGGAAATCCCCCTACTCCGGTGCCATACAGGACAAGTTGTCTGAGTGAGTACTGGCACAGAGGGAACAGTAGAATTCACTTTCCAAGTTGTTGGCCTGGAGTCAGCATAGTTATGCTGTTGTTTGTGCAGAGACAATAAAGCGTGACCTTCGATTAATTACGAGTTGCGTGGTGAATTTCCGAAACTACTTCCGTTAATGAATATAGAAATATAGAAACATAGAAAACCTACACCACAATACCGGCCCTTCAGCCCACAATGCTGTGCCGAACATGTACTTACTTTAGAAATGACCTGGGGATAACCATAGTGTATTGTAGGAAAAGACTGTGGGACTTGAGAGGTTAATGGGTTGCTATAAGCTCCCACTGAGCAGGTGGTATTTGGTGGGGTAGTGAGTTGTCAATGTAGCAGGATGGATGGCGTCGGGACAGGAAACGTAACAATGCAATCGGTCCCAGCTCGTCAACCGTAACGCGTCCTAAATTGTCCTGTGGTAACTGTACCGTGTAGGCATGTAGGGGCACTGTACAGGACGTCAGTATGTTAAGATATTTATTGCTCTCATTGTTCAGGGGCATTGTACAGGACGTTATTATGTCATTGTTTTAAGAAGATATTAATTGCTCTCATTGTTCTAAGGGGATATAGAAAGGGGCCAGGGGCTGTGAGGTGAGAAGCGGAGAGGCAGAGGAGAGAGAGAAGACAAGCAGGTAGACAGAGAGAGGACGACATGCAGTCCGTGGAGAAGGACAACAACTAGCAAGACCAGAAGGAACCCCAGGTGGGGACGAAACATCCCAGGTGAAGACCGCGTTCGCTGGCGTGGGTGCTTCATCACACCTGTTCCTGGCCCCGTATGAGTCGTGTGGGAGTGGGATTAACCACACGTTGATAAGTATTGCTTATATCGGGAAAAGGGCAGTTGCACAGCGTACGCGTTGATAAGTATTGCCTGTATCGGGAGAAGGGCAGTTGCACAGCGTGGGTAGTTAAGTTAAGCCGCTTTCCGCAATGAAGTGTCATTTATGCTAATATTTTACCTTACCAATAAATAAGTGTAATCCTGTGATCTGGTGTACAGTCTCATTCTTGTTGCGGATACATTTTCTCTGATACCACGGTCCTGCTTGGTCAGATAACTTTCCGTCCATAACAATTGGCGCTGCGAGCAGGGTATCAGGATGAATTTGTTCCGCCGCAAGAAGGAGGCCACTCCCGAACAGTTCCTTATTCCCGGCTGGACGGATAATTCGGCCGGGTTCGGGATGCTGGCAAATACATTGTCTCAGTTGGGCTCTCCTCTCAGCTGGGAGGATCGCCTGCTACCACGGGAAACCCCTATCGGGGAAAGTGTGGCAAGGTTATTGCGAGAGCTGAATTTTCCGAAGCAAGAGGGGTCCCTGACGGATGCTTTTTGGCTGCTGGCCACAGCCCTGAGGCATCAATCAGGAGTGCTATCTGCTAAGTTGAAGCCATGCAACAGAGGTGTGCTATGATGGGCGAAGTAGTGCGCACCAGTCAGAATCGGGCTTCTGAGCTGGAAGAAACGGGGGTCAAATTGGCATGTAGGGCCCTCCAATTGAAACACCAGTTGTATAAGCAAAAGGGATCTATGTCCCCGGATCCCGCCCGAGTAAGGGCAATGTTAGCAAAAGGGGATGACATTGATACCTGGGATGGTGATATCTGGTATGATGATGACGACCGATATCCGGACCAACCATCTTACCCACCGTTCCCGGGCCCTGGCCCGGGAGAGGATACCGCCCAAGCCCAAGCCCGGCCGGCAATGGTCACCACGTATACTTATCCTACCCCCCAGGGTGAGGCGGAGGGAAACGATTTTGATACGGACTATGCTCAGGCCGAGGGCGATGCGCGGGTAAGACCGGGGGAGGCCCCAAACGCGGGTCGAAGGCAGGTACAATATAAGGATTACACCATGAAGGAATTGTCCGGGATGGGCCAGAGGTTCCGGCAGAAACCATCGGAACCTTTGGCGGCTTGGTTATTATGGATATGGGAAGAAGGAGGGGGGCATATCTATCTAACCCCGGAGGAGTTGGTAGGTATGGGGACGTTAGCCACAGACCCTCGCCTTAATCAAGAGTTGCGGGGTCGGAGCGTCGACACTGATTATTTGTTCTATACGATTACTGCAGCCGCCCATAGAGTCTTCCCTTCCGCTATGGATTGGGACCATAAAGTTGCGGATTGGGAGACGGGGGAGGAAGGAGCACAGGTGCTGCGGCAGCAAGCCCTGGCGGCTGCCCTATATGCCCATCGGCTGGCCCAGTGGGCCCATGGGGGAGGACCAGAGGATGAACTCTTTACCGCTGGTATGCAGACCCGCCTGGTCCGCTCAGCGGCTCCCGCATTACGGGGAGTTGTGTTATCAATAACGGGACCCTTGATCGGGAACCCTATCGCCCGTGTTATAGGGGCCCTGCAGACCTTGTCTGAAATAGCCACCCCCCGTAGCCGGGCTCGGCCCGTGTCTACGGATCGGCAGAAGAAAGAGGGACCGCCAGGACCGAGTAGGCGAGAACTGTTCCATTCACTGTTGCAGGCAGGTGTCCGTAAGGAAGAAATAGATGGTAAGCCCACCTCTGTCCTGCATGCATTGTATAAGACCAAAGTGAAGGGAAAGGTGGAAGGAGGACCGGGTCTGAAGAGTAATGATGTGAGCAAGTCGTCCCCTTCCCTTTATCCCAGCTTGGACGATGTGCAACAGCTGGTGCGTAAAACGTTGCAGGAGGAGGCGGCTAAATGGAAGGCACCAGTGCCATGTAAAGAATAGGAGGTTGGCGGGGTCGCCCTGGTGTATCGCATCACCACAGACTGGACAAAGGGTGACCCCAGGCCTTATATACCTGTAATAGTCCACTGGGGAAAGGGGAATGACCAGCGCCATCTAGCCTTGGTTGATACTGGGGCTGAACATACGGTAATACCGGGCAATCCAGATAAGTGGAAAGGACCACCGTACCACATTGAGGGTATGGGAGGAGCTCTGACGCGGGCCCGAGAGATTTCGGTCCGCCTCACTATTGGCAATCATACCCCGGTGGTGCGGCGGGTACTGGTGGCTCCCACGGAAGAATGTATACTGGGTATGAATATCTTAAGAGGGTTACAGTTACAAACCACAAGGGGTGCGTTCACTTTTGGGATAAGGGCTACTAGAGTAATTGTGGGAAAGGCGAGGTGGGAACCGGTCCACATCCCTGCTCCTCTCTCTCCGGTCAGTGTTCCCCAATACCGCATTCCTGGGGGGCATGATGCCATAACCGAGACGGTACAGGCTTTGGTCCAGGAAGGCATTGTGCGACCAGCCACTTCCCCGTTTAATAGCCCAATATGGCCAGTACAGAAGCCAGACGGCTCGTGGCGAATGACGGTCGACTACCGCCGGCTGAATAGAGCGGCTCCCCCATTGGCGGCGGCCGTTCCGGACATAGTAACTATTATTGAAAATATCGCCGCGCAGGAGAACGGGAGTTGGTATGCTGTGATTGACCTGGCCAATGCCTTCTTTAGTATTCCTATTAGCCCCGAATCGCAGGATCAATTTGCCTTCACTTGGAAGGGGCGACAGTATACATTTACCCGACTACCTCAGGGTTATCTCCACTCTCCCACCGTATGCCATGGATTGATAGCCCGAGACCTGGCAGAATTCACCACCATACCTAGTATTATTATACACCATTATATTGATGATATTATGGTTCAGGGCTGTGATATGGACACAGTACAAGAGGCCCTGGAATCCCTAACCGCATACCTCACACAACGGGGCTGGGCGGTTAACCCCGCTAAAGTCCAGGGACCAAGTCAGTCAGTAGTGTTCCTGGGCATTCAGTGGCATGCGGGAGAGCAAGTCATTCCGGAAAAGGTGCGGCAGAAAATTATTAATAGTGCCACCCCCTCTAACAAGACAGACACGCAACGATTCCTCGGGTTGCTAGGTTACTGGCGGAGGCATATTCCGCACCTGTCCGGCCTCCTGCGCCCTCTCTATGTGGTTACCCGAAAAAAGGCCCCCTTTGAGTGGGGTGAAGAACAACAGAAGTCGTTTGAAGATGCTAAGCTAGCTGTACAACAAGCGCTACCTTTGTCTCCAAGGGTACCTGGTGTACCGTTTGAACTGCAGGTAACCGCCGATGTGGATGCGGCGCACTGGAGCATGTGGCAAAAACAAGCAGGACGGCGAGTTCCTCTGGGCTTTTGGTCGAGGAAGATGTCAGATGCTGCAACACGGTACACCGCCTTTGAGCGACAACTTCTGGCCTGTTACTGGGCGCTGATTGAAACGGAGCGGATGACTGGAGATGCACCTATTGTTCTTCGACCTAGCCTCCCCATTATGAACTGGATCCTATCGGACTCCGCTAACTTAAAGCAAGGGCGAGCCCAACAGTCCTCCATCGTTAAGTGGAAGTGGTACATTCAAGATCGAGCTACCAAGGGACCTGACGGAGTGAGTCGCATACACGAGCTGGTAGCCGAGCAGCCGTTGGAACCGAAACCAGTCGCTGAGAAGATCGATGTATTACCTACCTCACCCGTGAAGTGGGGGCGGCCCTTTGAAGAGCTAACCGACGAAGAAAAGAAACATGCTTGGTTCACCGATGGATCAAGTAAATGGGTGTCCGGCGTGCCGCGGTGGCGAGCTGCCGCTTATCATCCTAGTTCCGGAACCGAGCTCACCGAAGAGGGTACGGCCGGCTCCAGCCAGCTCGCTGAATTGGTAGCAGTCACTTTGCCTTTGGATCACAGTAATTTAGAATCTGATGTTATGGGTCCTGGTGCTGTGGACACTGCTGTGTATTTATATACAGATTCGTGGGCCGTAGCCAATGGACTGACCGTGTGGATGCCTGATTGGGAACGGAACGGCTGGACAGTGCACGAGAAGCCCATATGGGGACAGGAGTTATGGAAGAAGTTGTGGGCAGCTGCGCTGACACGGACCATAACAGTATGGCATGTGGATGCCCACGATAAGCGGCCCACTGAAACGGCAACTCATAATGAGCATGTAGACATGTTAGCCGCGATCCGAAAGATGGACGTGCTGGCTCTGGGTCGCTGGGCTCATGAACAGAGTGGACATAGGGGAGAAAAGGGTACTCGGGAGTGGGCTCAGCGGCATGGGATTGCTCTAACAGGTGACACGGTAAAGGAGCTGGTGCACACTTGTCCTACCTGCCAGGAGGTAAAACCCCGTCGGGTGATGCAAGGCCCTCCTGCTGCAATAAAACGTGGGAAAGCCCCCGCCCGGGTATGGCAAGTGGACTATATTGGCCCCATGCCTGAATGTCGGGGGAAGAAGTATTGTTTGGTCATGGTAGACACATATTCAGGGGTGGTGTTGGCCCGCCCCAGTGCCAGAGCGGATCAAGATTCTACCGTAGCCGGACTTGACTACTTGATATCCCACTACGGTATCCCGGAAGAAATACAATCAGATAATGGGTCCCATTTCACCGGAGGACAAGTAGCCGACTGGGCAGTAGCCCATGGGGTATACTGGGTGTTTCACATACCTTATTATCCACAAGCCTCAGGACTAGTGGAGAGGATGAACGGACTGCTAAAGGAGCAGATCCGGTTGTTGACTCCCAGCCATACACTTAAAGGCTGGTGTATTGTGCTGCAACAAGCAGTAGACCGGTTAAACCAACGAGTGGGGAAGGGGGGCACCCCGTTGGAGCGCCTGTTTCCCCCTGATGGTAACCAGGCTGGCATTGACATTGAGGAAGACGAGGAAGAAAAAATGGTGTCTGTTGTAGGACAACAGGTATGGGTCCGTTATCCTACAGGTGAACGCCTCCCGGGGGAGATAATTGCTGTGGCCCAGGGGAACACCCGTTGGGTGGCTGTGGAAGGGCATGATCGGGTGGAATGTCTAAATACAGAACGCCTGACTAAACGCGAATGATTGTCTGTTTCAGGATTTTGATGATGCTCTTGTACGGCCTACTGACCCTCCTTCTTCTCGGATCCAGTACCAGTTCTCGTATCTGGTTTTGTGACGATGGCACCGACCAGCTACACTTACCCGTCGGTGACAGCTGCATGTGTCATGCGAGTGGATGGAGGGTTGACCGGTTAACTTGTAATTGGTATCGAGTTATTGTTAAAGACGGTGGGGAAGTAATTAATCACCATATCCCAGACGGTGTTCCTGGATTTGCCCTATCATGTCCCCATGGCCGGAACCAGTCCGCCGTCTGTAAGCTGGCGGGCGGGTGTGCCCCGTTATATGGTGAGCGGATGGGAATCTATCTGTCCCGTCGGCGGCGAGATTCCCCTCCCCTTCTTCCCTCCGTCTTCCGAAATAATATGTTTTTGCGAATGAGTCATGAATACGCCCGTCGATTGAACCTAACTAAGTGTTGGGTATGCAGCACGGGCCCCCTGGATAGCGATGCGGGGGTGCCTATGATACAACTCCCTTTCCGTAGGGAGGAATATTGGGCGTGGGTACGGTTTAATAACAACACGGGGGAAGTAGATCCGCCCTCAGATAATGTTACCAACTTACCGATGTACCAGCACCTGTTTACGGGGTGGTACATTCCCGCTTATGATAAAGGGAGTGCCCCGCCGACCTTCCCGGTCGCGGCCGGGATAATAGGTCGGGATTGTGTGTGCAGGCGTACGCGTAGGGGGATTAGGGTTGGTAACAGTTACTGTAACGGAACCACGACCCATACCACAGGTAGGGTACATGGGGGAAAAGGGGCTTTGAATGGTACGTATTGGATCTGTGGTGATACGGCCTACCCCTGGTTACCCTATCTGTGGAATGGTTGCTGCTATTTGGCTTACGCAGTCCCCTACTTACACCATGTGACCAGACTGCGAGATCACCAGTCTGCCCGGGTCCGTAGGGGCCTGAGTGCTGCTGAGCTATTCTTCGGGGCTATTATTCCCGGGTATGGGGTAGTTAAAATTTCGCGAGAAGTGGACAAATTATATGATTTAGTAGAGTCTATTGCTAATGAAACGGCCAAGGGATTGGTGGAAACAACTGGTGCGGTTGATGCCCTGACGTCCGAGGTGGTTGCCATCAGAACAGTAGCCTTGCAAAACAGGATAGCTTTAGATTTTCTGTTAGCTAAGGAGGGCGGTACCTGCGCTGTGGTCGGCGCCGAGTGCTGCACCTACATACCGGACGTCACGGAAAATGTCACTAACTTAATACATCATGTACGCGAGGCTGTGGCCAATCTGCATAAAGTAAGCGCAGATATTGAGCGGGATAAGCAACCGCACGAGGGTGGGCCTTTCTCTTGGTTTGCGGATTTATTTGGTGATTGGGGACATACTATTGTACAATGGTTTGTGTTTGTTATTCTGTTCATAATTTTTGTGGCTTTATGTGTTTTTGTGATTAAGCAGGTTATTCAACGCTGTGTAACCCTCGCCGCCGTTGACGAGTTGGTACCGAGGGGTGGAGTGTATTGTAGGAAAAGACTGTGGGACTTGAGAGGTTAATGGGTTGCTATAAGCTCCCACTGAGCAGGTGGTATTTGGTGGGGTAGTGGGTTGTCAATGTAGCAGGATGGATGGCGTCGGGACAGGAAACGTAACAATGCAATCGGTCCCAGCTCGTCAACCGTAACGCGTCCTAAATTGTCCTGTGGTAACTGTACCGTGTAGGCATGTAGGGGCACTGTACAGGACGTCAGTATGTTAAGATATTTATTGCTCTCATTGTTCAGGGGCATTGTACAGGACGTTATTATGTCATTGTTTTAAGAAGATATTAATTGCTCTCATTGTTCTAAGGGGATATAGAAAGGGGCCAGGGGCTGTGAGGTGAGAAGCGGAGAGGCAGAGGAGAGAGAGAAGACAAGCAGGTAGACAGAGAGAGGACGACATGCAGTCCGTGGAGAAGGACAACAACTAGCAAGACCAGAAGGAACCCCAGGTGGGGACGAAACATCCCAGGTGAAGACCGCGTTCGCTGGCGTGGGTGCTTCATCACACCTGTTCCTGGCCCCGTATGAGTCGTGTGGGAGTGGGATTAACCACACGTTGATAAGTATTGCTTATATCGGGAAAAGGGCAGTTGCACAGCGTACGCGTTGATAAGTATTGCCTGTATCGGGAGAAGGGCAGTTGCACAGCGTGGGTAGTTAAGTTAAGCCGCTTTCCGCAATGAAGTGTCATTTATGCTAATATTTTACCTTACCAATAAATAAGTGTAATCCTGTGATCTGGTGTACAGTCTCATTCTTGTTGCGGATACATTTTCTCTGATACCACGGTCCTGCTTGGTCGGATAACTTTCCGTCCATAACACATAGCCCTCTATATTTCTAAGCTCCATGTACCTACCCTCTTACAAGACCCTATTGTATCCACTTCCACCACAGTCAACGGCAGCCCATTCCATGCACTCACTACACTTTGCGCACAAAAAACCAACTCCTGACATCTCCTCTGTACCTACTTCCAAGCAGCTTAAACGGTTTAACACTCACAGCAAACTACCCGTGAATTAGTGTGAGTCGACTATTTGGCCCCTCGAATTCTGAGCAGATGAGGTTCTGTAACAAGTTATTTCAAGATGAAAGATATATTTATGATTAAAGAAAGTATAAATTACATAACCTTGAGATTTGCTTGCTCGCGGGTCTCCACAAAACAAGAAACAAGACAGAATGGAATTAGCAGGGGAAAAGTAATTAACTGAATAAAAGACCAACAGTCGACGCATAAGAGAAAAAATACAACTCATGTAAACAATTGAAGCGAACAACAATCTGGAGTCGGCCGAAAGTCTCCCTTTTCAGTTCATCATATTAGCGGGCACGGTGCACAGCAGCCGAGGGCAGTCTTCTCCGGCTCAGCGCCATAGAGATGACCATCGCGGAGATCAAGAGAAACCGGCTCTCGTCGCGACCAACAACAAGTCTTTTCAGTCTAACTGGGCCGGCGCTTAAATTGATTCAATGACGGAACTGCACCATGGAGAGAGGAGTAAAGATCGCGGAGAGCGAGGGAAGTCAGCTCACGCCTCCGATCTGGCCGTCGTTTATATAGTCTAAACAGTGTATGATACCTCACATTAGGACCCGGGCACCGGGACTAGACCAAGTTGGCTAGCACTTTGTTCTGGGCCCAGATTCCATCACCGATCACGAAGCCGTTTTCAAGCACCACAGAAACAAGAGAGAATCTGCAGATGCTGGAGTTCCAAGCAACACACGCACACACACACGCACACTCCACACACAACTGGCCAGGCAGCATCGATGGGGACAAAGTTCATTCTGCGTTTCTGGCCGAGACCGCTCGGCAGCTGGAGAGAAAGAAAGGTGAGGAGTGGATTTAAATGGTGGGGGAGGGGACAGGGTGAGATACGGGGCTGGAGAAGGGTGAGTTTGATTTGTAGCGATAGAAGGCCTTGGATGAACGAAAAAGGTGAGGAGCACCAGAGGGAGGCGATGGACAGGCAAAGAGATAAAGTGAGTGACGGAAAATTGGAAGGGGACTGGTGAAGGAGAGAGCGGGTGGGGGGGGGGGGCATTAATGAAAGTTCGAGAAATCAATGTGCATGCCATCAGGTTGGAGGCTGCCCAGACGGAATGTAAGGTGCTGTTCCTCCATCCTGAGTGTGGCCTCATCGTGACAGTAGGAGGCCATGGATTGACATATCAGAATTGGAATGGGAAGTGGAAATACAATGGGTGGCCACTGAGAGATCCGGCTTCTTCCGGCAGAGGGAGCGTAGGTGCTCGGTGAAATGGTCTCCCAATCTTCGTCGTATTCACCAATATACAGGAGGCCACACCGGGAGAACCAGACATAGTATATGATCCCAAACAGACTCGGAGGTGAAATGTCGTCTCACTTGGACATTGAAAACCAGTGTGCGAGGAGGTGTAGGGGCAGGTTTAGCACTTGCTCCATTTGTAGGGTTAAGTACCAGGACAGAGATCTGTGGGGTCGGGCGAATGGACAAGGGAGGGGGTGACATATTGCTGGGGAGGGAAAGATGTGCTTTGTGATGGGATCCAATTGGGAATGTCGGAAGCTACAGATAATTATGTGCAGGCCACGGAGGCTGGTGTGCTGGTAGGTGTGGACAAGCGAAACCATGTCACTGGTGATGTACCGGGAGCATGATGTTCGAGCAGAAATGCGTGAAACGGAAGAGATGCGGTTGAGGGCTGCGTTGATGGTGGAGGGAGGGACGCCTCTTTGAGGGTATCTCCTTTGTTCTAGAATGAAAACTGATTCTGAGAGCAGATGCAGCGGAGATGGAGAAGCTGAGAGAAGGGGATGTTCTGTAATGAACAGCCTTATCCTGAGCGCCCAGGCCATATCCCGGTAAACCATCTCCACACGCATCCTGGTATAATCCTGTCCTCTCCATAATGTGGCCACGAGAACTCGGTGCTATCTGAGTGAATCCAGGTGCTAAAACACATTACCAACAGACCAAAATCAGATTCAAGGAATAAAATAATCCCGACAACCACCACCGCCACACCGAGGCCTGATGCCCAGTCCTAGCACATGCAAGTCAACAAGCACATGCAGAATATCAGTAAAATACAACGACTCGGAATGTGTATGATTATAGTCCGGACCTCCCACTCCATAGACTCATCTCTCAACAGGCTCCCAACGACCACCACGGCGCATGACGCCCGCTAGGTAATGCCGCGGCTTGCAGGCCCAGTCCTGAAATATGCAGGCACGTATCTAAGAGTTTTTTTGTTTCTTCTACCTATCTATCTATCTATCTATTTATTTATTATTAATATCCTTATTTTCAACTGGGAAACAGCAAATCACCTGATGCTGAGGCTCACAATGGGATTTTGGGGATTGTAGTCACGATATGAAGGAATTTGCGCCGATAAATGATGCTGTTGTATCTGCTGAGTGGATACAAATTGTGATTCTGATACAGATTCTACTTTTGAGTTCAGGATCAACTCTGTTTCTTTGACTCCAGATCTCTGCTGCCCTTGTCACATGTGGAGAACATAGTAATTATGAATGGTTAAGGTGATTGACTGGAAATCCACTGGGTTGTCTCCGTGTAGGTTAAAAATCCCGTGCACTGTAATGCATGGTGGAGCGCACTCGAAAGGCTGAATCACCCACTCCAACTTCTGTGTCCTATGTTTCAACGTCCAGCCTTTGTGATTTGCTACTAAGGATGAAGATATGTAGTAACACAGGACAAGATGGGACAAAGTCAGCATGCGAAATCTTGCCCTACGAACCTGCTGAAATTCTTTAAGGAGATTGCACTTAGGACAGGTAAAGGGGATCTAGTGGATGCTGTATATTCGTACTTTCAGAAAGACTTTGAGAAGGTGTCACACATGAGGCTGCTTACTAAGTCAAGAGCCCATGTTATTAATGGTAAACAACTGGGACAGTTAGAGCACTGGCTGATTGGTAGGAGCCAGCAAGTAGGGATGAAAGTATCCTTTCGTGGTTGGCTGCCACTGACTAGTGATGTTCCACAGGGGTCTGTATTGGCACCACTTCATTTTATGCTGTATATATAATTGATTTTGATGATGGAATAGATGGCTTTGCTGCAAAATTTGCAGATGTCTCGAAGACTGGCGAAGGGGCAGGGAGAGTGAATGCAATAGGTAGGCTGCCGAAGGACTTAGACAGAAGAGGGCTATGGACAGGAGAGTGATAAATGAAATACACGTTATAGTAGAAATAAAAGTGGAATATTTTCTAAATGGAGAGATAATTTTAAAAAAATGAAATGCTAAGAGATTTGGGAGCCCTTGTATGGAACACTCTGAAGTTAACTTGCAGGCAGAGCTGGTGGTGTGTAAGACAAATGCTATGTTAGCCTTGATTTCAAGAGGTCCAGAATACAAGAGCAGCGATGTGATGCTGAGGCTTTTTAAGGTGCTGGAGAGGTTCACCTTCAGTATTGCAAACAGTCATGGGCTACACATCCAAGAAAATATGACCTCACCCTTTTCTTTCTTCCATGACTTTCTAGTCCTACCATCAGACTCCCCCTTCTCCAGCCCGTATCTCACTCTTTGCACTTCTCCACCGATAAAATCTACTCATCTTTTTTTTTGTCCTGACTTGCCGAATGGTCTCGGCCCGAAACATCGAGTGTTTTTTTTTCATAGGTGCTAACTGGCCTGCTGAATTAATCAAGCATTGGTGTGGGTGTCGCTTGGAATTCCAGCATCTGCTGATTCGCGTTGTTTCTGGAGTCATTGAAATCGGTTTCGTGCTGGATGACGGATTCTCGGCCCGGAGTGAATCACTAGCTGACTTAAAGCCATGAGACCATAAGATATAAGAGCAGGAGTAGAACATTCGGCCCATCGAGTCTGCTCTGCCATTCAATCATAGCAGATCCAATTCTTCCAGTCATCCCAACTCCCCTGCCTTCTACCCATACCCTTTGATGCCCTGGCTAAGCAAGAACCTATCTGTCTCTGTCTTAAATACACCCAATGACTTGGCCTCCGTTTCTGTTCGTGGCAACATATTCCACAGATTTACCGACCCGGACTAAAGTAATTACTCCCTGTCACTGTTCTAAATGGATGGTTTTCAATCCTGAACTCGTGCTCTCTTGTCCTAGATTCCACTACCATGGGGCATAACTCAGCCATATGTAATCTGTTCAAACATTTTAACATTCAGAATGTTTCTATGAGATACCACCCCTCCCCTTTCATTGTCCTGAACACCAGGGAATACAAGCCAAGAGCTGCAGACATTCCTCAGATGGCAACCCTTTCATTCCGGGAAAAATTCTCGTGAATCTTCTCGGAACCCTCTCCAATGTCAGTATACCCTTTCTAAAATAAGGAGCTCAAAACTAAATAGAATAATCTGTGTGGTCTCTCGAGTGCCTTATAGAGATTCAACGTCAAATCTCTGCTGTTATATTCTATACCTCTACAAAGAATTCCATCATCGCATTCACCTTCTTTAATCTGGAGGTTAACCTTTAGTCAAATCAAATCAAGTCAAGTCACTTTTATTGTCATTTCGACCATAACTGCTATGTACAATACTTAGTAAAAATGAGACAGCGTTTTTCAGGACCATGGTGTTACATGACACAGTACAAAAACTAGTCTGAACTACGTAATAAACAACACAGAGAAAAATAAACAACAACTACACTAGACTAAAGACCTACCCAGGACTGCATAAAGACAACAAAAGAGTGCAGGCATAACAATAAATAATAAACAGGACAATAGGGCAGTAAGGTGTCAGTCCAGGCTCTGGGTATTGAGGAGTCTGATAGCTTGGGAGAAGAAACTGTTACATAGTCTGGTCGTGAGAGCCCGAAGGCTTCGGTGCCTTTTCCTAGACGGCAGGAAGGAGAAGAGTTTGTATGAGGCGTGCGTGGGGGTCCTTCATAATGCTGTTTCCTTTGTGGATGCAGCGTGTAGTGTAAATGTTTGCGATGACGGGAAGAGAGACCCCGATGATCTTCTCAGCTGACCTCACTATCCGCTGCAGTGTCTTGCGATCCGAGATGGTGCAATTTCCGAACCAGGCAGTGATGCAGTTGCTCAGGATGCTCTCAATACAAACCCTGTTCAATGTGATGAGGATGGGGTGTGGGAGATGGACTTTCCTCAGCCTTCGCAGAAAGTAGAGATGCTGCTGGGCTTTCTTTGCTATGGAGCTGGTGTTGAGGGACCAGGTGAGATTCTCCACCAGGTGAACACCAAGAAATTTGGTGCTCTTAACGATCTCTACCGAGGAGCCATTGATGTTCAGCGGGGAGTAGTCTCTCCATGCCCTCCTGAAGTCAACAACCATCTCTTTTGTTTTGTTCAAATTCAGAGACAGGTTGGTCGCTCTGCACCAGTCCCTTAGCCGCTGCACCTCCTCTCTGTCAGCTGACTCGTCGTTCTCGCTGATGAGACCCACCACGGTCGTGTCATCAGCAAACTTGATGATGTGGTTCGAGCTGTGTATTGCAGCACAGTCATGGGTCAGCAGAGTGAACAGCAGTGGACTGAGCACACAGCTCTGGGGGGCCCCGTGCTCAGTGTGATGGTGTTGGAGATGCCGCTCCAGATCCGGACTGACTGAGGTCTCCCAGTCAGGGAGTCTAGGTTCCAGTTGCAGAGGGAGGTGTTCAGGCCCAGTAGGCTCAGCTTTCCAGTTTCTGAGGGATGATTGTGTTCAATGCTGAAGTCTATGAACAGCATCCCAACATATGTGTTTTTTTGTCCAGGTGGGTTAGGGCCAGGTGGAGGGTAATAGCAATGGTGTCGTCTGTTGAGCGGTTGGGACGGTAAGCAAACTGCAGGGCGTCCAGTGAGGTGGGTAGCAGGGTCTTGATATGCCTCATGACGAGACTCTCGAAACTCTTCATGATGATGGATGTGAGTGCAACGGGACGGTAGTCATTTAGGCAGGACACTGAAGACTTCTTCGGCACGAGGACGATGGTGGCGGCAGGGTATCCTGAACAAGGACTCCCGATTCCCTGTGCATCTCTGCAGCTTTGAATTATTTCACCAGCTAAATAGTTTTCTGTCCGTCTATTTCTTCCACCAAAGTGCATGACCATACACTTTCCAATATGTTATTTCATTTGCCACTTCTTTGCCCATTCCTTTAAACTATCTAAGTGTCTCTGCAGGGTCTCTGTTTGCTCAACACCACCCACTCCTTCACCTATCTTTGTATTATCGGCAGATTTAGCCATTAATTGATTAATCCCATAGTCCAAGTCATTGACATATATCATAAGAAGCAACTGTTCCAACACCGACCCCTGTGGAACTCCAACAGTAACCGGCAGCCAGCCAGAATAGTATGCATTTATTCCACTCTCTGCTTTCTGCGGATCAAGCAATGCTCCACCCATACTAGCAACCTGCCTGTTATTCCAGGGCTCTTATCTCTCTAAACAGTCTCCTGTGCTGCACCTGGTCAGGTGCCTTCTGAAAATCCAAGGGCATCACATCCTCTGCATCCCCTTTGTTACCCTGCTTGTAATTTCCTCAAAGAATTGCAGTAAGTTAGCCAGGCAGTATTTCCCTTTCAGGAAGCCATGCTAGCTTTGGCCTATCTAGTCATGTTTCTCCAGCTACTCCGGAATATCATCCCTAACTATCGACTCCAGCAACTTTCCACCCACTGATGTCAGGCAAATCGTTCTCTAGCTTCCTTTCTGCTGCTCGTGCCCTTCTTAAATAGCAGAGTAGCATTTCCAATTTTCCAGTCATCTGCTACAATGCCTGAATTTATCAATTCTTGAAAGATCATTGTTAATACCTCCGCAATCTCTCCAGCTACTTCCTTCAGAACCCGAGGCTGCATTCCATCAGGTCGAGGAGATTCATCAACCATCAGACCATTAAGCATACTGAGCACCTTCTCAGTCGTAATTTTCACTGCACGTACTTCACTTCCCTGACACTCTAGAATGGCCGGTATACTGCAGCTGATTTCCACTGTGAAGACTGATGCAAAATACACATTCAGTTCCTCTGCCATCTCTGCGTCTCACATTAATATATTTCCAGCATCATTTTGTATTGGTCCTATATATACCCTCAACTCTCTTTTATCCTTTATATACTTAAAAAAGCTTTCAGTATCTTCTTTGATATTAGACGCCAGCTTCCGTTCATAATTAATCTTTACTTTGCTTTCCTATTGAGCCATACATCTTCAGAATTGGCTCCGACTTCTGATCTTGTGGCTCAGTGAGTATGTAAAGGAATGAGATTATACCAGAGAGTATCGGCCAACACTGATTAAGCTCAACTGACTGGACACATCTTATGCACGTTGCCACATCCCTCTGTTTGAAAAGATTTCCTTCCTCAGACCGGCAGGAGAGCGGGGTTTCTTGGATCCACCTTTCGCAGGCGATGATAGAGACAAAATCTATTCAGGAGAGAGGTTTCAAAGATTTAAAGTACATTTCTTATCAACGAATTTATAAATTATGCACCTTGAGATTTGTCTGCTTATAGGCAGTGGCAAAGCAAGAAAATGGAAGAACCCATTCAAAAAAAAACAAAAGCCACTGTGCAAAGAAGGAGAGCGAAAGAGAAACACATGTGCAAAGAATAGAATCGAGCCAACAGCATCCTTTTTCGGACTGAGTAACACATACGTTCCTGGAGCAGCCGGAGTAGGCCCAAAGCCTAGGTCAACAGTTTTCACACCAGCAGAGCAGCAAAGCACATCAGCCGTTATGTTATTTACTCAATTAAATTAACGGGGCCGAGAAGTTCACGAGATGTTGGGATTGAATAAATTATCACAACTAGGTGAGAGTGAAGTTATGGTAAGCTGCAAAAATGTCATCTTGCCTGCAGTTCAGCCGCTCTCCTTTGTTCGACTCATTGATGTTTATCTGGAAGAACAACCCAGAGGTAAAAGAGAATGTGGAAGAGAGACGGTGGAAGATAAACAAAATGTGACAGCAGGGTCACTGAAAATGGGTTATTAAAATAATGTAAAACACATTCATTGCTGATGTGTCACGATAGAGGCCTCCGAATGGGACAGAACGCAGAAATAATAACAAGATGCGGTAGGATACAGCAATACGGAAAGACGAGGCTACGAGGCTGTGGTAGCCAGTGCTATCATGTTTGCTGTTGTGTGCTGGGGCAGCAGGCTGAGGGTAGCAGACATCAACAGAATCAACAAACTTATTCGTAAGGCCAGTGATGTTGTGGGGGTGGAACTGGACTCTCTGACGGTGGTGTCTTAAAAGACGATGCTGTCCAAGTTGCATGCCATCTTGGACAATGACTGCCATCCACTCCATAATGTACTGGTTAGGTACAGGAGTACATTCAGCTAGAGACTCATTCCACCGAGATGTAACACTGAGCTTCATAGGAAGTCTGTGGCCAGCAAACTTTACAACTCCTCCCTCGGAGTGTCAGACACCCTGTGCCAATAGGCTGGTCCTGGACTTATTTCCATTTGGCAAGATTAACTTATTATTTAATTATTTGTGGTTTTATATTGCTATATTTCTTCACTATTCTTGGTTGGTGCGGTTGTAAGGAAACCCAGTTTCCCTCGGGATCAAAATTGTCTGTCTGTCAAAAGCAGAGAGACACAGGCAGAAGGAAAGGTGTGAAATAAATCAACAAAGAGCGGTCAATAAGGGAAACGATGTGATGTCAGCAAGGAATCGACAGATAAAAACAATGAAAGAAAAGAATGAGCAACGTCCACAGCGGAGCAGCGCAACACCACGTTCAGCCGAGAGCAGAGTGGCGCAGCGGGAGCGGGCTGGGCCCAGGGTCACCCGTTCGGTCGCTGGATTGACGATTGTTCCCAAGGAGCGCTCTGGAGGTGTCAGAGGCCAAATCAAATTAACGCACTCTATCAGGATAGTAGAAAACTGTCCTGACGTGTGTAAACTTAGAGAGCTTCGGATGAAGAACTTCATGCGGATGGTGTTTGGAAACTGGAACCCATGCTGAGTGGTTGGTGGAGGCAGGTACACTCACAATATTAGAGAATTGTCTGGACCAGCACTGGAACCCTCAAGACACTGGAGGCAATAGCTGGTAAGCGAGCTCCTTTCTGGTGTGATCGGTAGTTGATTGTCAACACGGACACGGTGGGCCGAAAGGCCTGTGTCAGGGTTGCTTGATACTCTGATTCTATATTATACTTGTTAATCACAATAAAATGTTTAATTTATTGTCGTAATGAGGGGGCCGGGGAATGAGGAGAGAGATCCCACAGGGTATAATTACACAGAGTGGGTGGTGAGTAGACTGACACACTCAGTGTGAACACATTATCCGACATGTTTTGATGTGTCCTGGTTTGTTGTGGGAATCTGGATTAGAGAGAGAGCAGGGAGCTGTACTGATCGGTTCACCGGGGAAAATGTGAGGGACAACAAATCCATCCGTGATCCATCGGCCAGCCAAGGGTGAATAGTAATTTTACACCCACTCATCTATTTAAATAATTTCGGGAGTTCGTACGCGAGTTGGCAGGGTACGCTAGGAGTCTGTACGGATCGGATTCTGTGAGTGGTTTACATCTCATCGTTTCGATGGAAGAAGATCAAAAGTCTACTAACTACCATGGTCGGAAATCGAAGCTGCGTCAGTTACGTGGAAGACAGCTATGCTCAGCATTATAACACCATCGTTCTATTATTCTGCAGGGGACTCGGGTGCTGAACCGTCTCCAGTAGGTGTATGACAGTGGCTGGGACTGCTTTCAAACTCTGGTGACTCGGAAGCCTCAGTCTGCTGCAGTTCCTGATATGTCCAGTTGATGTCGCCGTTCTCCGACATCCCGGAGATACACAACAGCCAGTTTTCAGTGAAGTGTTTGGTTGAAGTGGATTCGATGAGCTACAAATCGTTTCCCGCGTGAACCATAACAAAATTTGATATATATACTGTGATATACACACTGTGATTAAAAATGATCTTTCCAACAACACGGAGTTGGGCTCGAATGAGAACGCTTCGTTTCACTAATCCTGTGTGAAGTTCACGAGCGAAAGGCTCCAGTATTACAGTCAATAAACATCAGGCCACATCTATTTACCCTCTTGTACTCTTTAA
Source organism: Hemitrygon akajei (assembly GCF_048418815.1). Lineage (NCBI taxonomy): Eukaryota > Metazoa > Chordata > Chondrichthyes > Myliobatiformes > Dasyatidae > Hemitrygon > Hemitrygon akajei. The sequence goes on along the minus strand of NC_133151.1, from coordinate 32,226,521 downwards.
TATGCATTCCAAGAGCTTTCAATTGTAGTTCCTCGTTAGTATAGTGGTTAGTATCCCCGCCTGTCACGCGGGAGACCGGGGTTCAATTCCCCGACGGGGAGATGCAAAACTTTTGCGGCATTCTCAAGAAGAATATTGTCTTAAAACGACAAATAAAAGCGAACAGAAATTGTGTTTACGCAATCAATTCATTGGGCTTTGGAAAGGTGGAATAGCTCCGTCTGCTGTGAGCTCGGGACGGCACAGTCTTCCGAGAAGAAAGGGGCGTTCACTCTCTTTCCTCATATGTCCCCTGAGAATCTATAGCTCATCACCATTCGTTGTTAAACTCAGTAACAGATTCCGTCACTCCGAGCACATTAAACCGGGACTTTGTTGTCAGCCATTAACTCCCGCAAAGTCCCACCGAGGAGTAAGTTAACTGACCAATATCAGTCCTGTTCAAGGGTGCCGGTCCGAAACGTCGACTGTTTACTCTTTTCCATCGATGTTTCCTGGTCTGCTAAGTTCCTTTAGCATTTTGTGAGTGTTGCTCGGATTTCCAGCATCTGCACATTTCTCTTGTTTGTAACCAACATTAACTGTCACCCTGGAACTCTTCGTGTGCATCCTCATCTTGTTTTGGTGCTCAAAATGGCTCCAGTCCCTTGCTGTGCACAGGGATACTAAGTTCTCAAAGACCATTCTTGTCTGGGTTGTCTGCACACTCTCTGTAAACTTTCCTTGCCAAATTCTACATTCACTTGACTTGCTGTAACTTCCACACTCCCCGCATCCCTTTTGTTTTGCAGAGGAAAACATGGATTATGGCTGTTGTTGAATTGCATAGAAAATTCGGCTCTCCACAGTGATCCTGTCATCATCTACCTGAAGAGAAGGACTGCTGAACGATAGGAAGCAGCTGTTCTTTGGGTCATCACTCCACACAGTGCTCCCAGTAAGAAATTTAAACAAGTTTCAACACGATCTGGAGTATAAACCCCCTTGCCCACTGTACACTGGAGTGACACAAACATCCTTGCAGGGAATGAGGCTAATCAAGTAATGGCCGCGCCGCCGTGTTTGTCTGCTTGTCGTCGTCTTTTGCCGTTCCTGTTTGAGCCACCGTTCCTGGAAATCCCCCCACCCCATACCGATTCTATTTACAATTCTCACATGTTTTCTAGTGGCTCCACTGATTGACAGCTCCCTTCTGCCCCAGTCACGTGATTTGTCGTCACATAAAACAACGCGCAGACGTCACATCGTCACCGACGTCGTTTCCGTGGAAACAGTCCAGGGCGGGGACGGGGCGAAAAGTCTCAGATGTTGGAGTCGATCTCTATTTGTTGGGGTTTCGGCTCCACTGTGGGAATCGGCCTCTCCTCTTCCTGCCCACGGAACAGTGAGTGTCTGTCAGCGCCTCACTGCACCGGCTCTCTGCCTCAGGTACAATATTTAAACCATATTTGCACAGTTACATGGATAGGAAAGGTTGAGAGGGACACGGGCCTAATGCAGGCGGATGGGACGAGTTCAGGTCGACAACTTGGTCAGCGTGGATGAGTTTTACCGAAGGGACGGTTTCTGTTCTGTATAAATCACTGACTCTATTCTGGGATTTAATTCCGGATGTTCTCTGTGTGAAATATGTACCCTTCAGATCCCCTTTAAATCTGTCTTTAAACAGTTTTGTACAATTCCAATGAGAGGCAGTTCTTTGGCTGATAAGGCAAGTAGAACACACAACCCTGTCTACCTGTGATGCCACATACAGTGAACTGTGTAACAATATTAGAGACACATGCACAGGTACTTCAGTGAGCAAGGCCCGGACGGATATGAAATTAATGCAGGAAAGTGGGATTAGTATAGCTGTGCGTGATGAGGAGCATAAATGTGATGGGCCAGAGGGTTTGTTTCTATCCTGTACAACCCTGACCACAGCAGTCTTCCACTGCGGTGGGTTTGTTACCTTCATTCTCAGCTATGAGCCTGTTCCAGTGAACCCCTTATCCTCTGAGAAGATATCTGTACCCTCCCACTGTGATGAAGCTGTCAGCCATCTCTCCTAATATTAACCAGAGTACTTCACCAATTTCCCATATAACGGCACTGTTACTTGTGCACAGGGAATGGGAGCATTTTGGTCACCTTTAGAGGGGTTTGGTTTACTGTGTGACCATTAATACATTTGTTCAGTAACAAAAGTATTGTTCCTCGTCCTGGGTTCTGAGTGTTTTAGGTAAGTCCATCCTGAAGTTCTGTGTTCCAGGTTCCCACTGCACTTTCACATTCAGTGGTTTCTGCATGTCTACACTGACCGTCGAGAATCTGTCTCCACTAACTGCACTTGGTCTGACTTCTACCCTGCCCTGGTGATTCAAATGCTCATCCAGATGGTCCTTAAATACCTGCATGCACCACCCCCACACGCTGTGTGTTCCAGATTGTAACCACCTAAGGAAAAAGGACAGTTTTCCTCAGATCCTCTTTAAACCACACATTTCCCACGTTAAGTCTATGTTCAAAAACACCTCATACTTGTATGCATTAAATGCCATCTTCTACTTTTCCAGCTTGTCCACATCCCATGTCAACATTTGTTAGCATTCCTGGCTGTTCACTGCACCCCTAATCTGGGTGTCTCCTACCCTGCCCTGGTGATTCAAATGCTCATCCAGATGGTCCTTAAATACCAGCCTGCACCCCCCACCTCAGACAGTGTGTTCTAGATTGTAACCTCTTTCATTTTGCCACCTGCTCCACATCCTACATCAAGATTTGCTAGCTGCCTTTGCTGTCCATCATACCCTTAAGCTTGGTGTCATCTGCAAACTTGCTGATCCAGTTTACCACGTTCTGATTAAGATCGTTAATACAGATGGAAAACAACAATGGACTCAACACCTGGAAGATCAACCAGGGCAGGATGAACACAGCAATGACAGGTTCCTGAGAAGTGTTCATGACCAGAGACTTTGTGTGTTTCTGCCTCCAACCCCTCCTCTGACAGCTCATTTGGAATACCAGCTGTTCTTTGTGTGAAATACTTACCCTTCAAACTCCCTTTAAATCTCCTACCTCTCACATTAAAACTATTCCCTTTAGTTATACACCCACATCAAGGGAAACTGTCTCTGTCTCTCTCACCTCTGTATGTCTCACATAATCTTATCCACCTCCATCACCTCACCCTTCAGATCCTCTTTAAACCTCCAAACTGTCAGGTTAAAACTATTCCCTGCAGTTTTAGGAGGGAGAAAACTATACTTTTCCATGAAGACCCTAGGGAGTGAACAGTTTCTGCCTACCCATTCATAGAAGTTATCCCCGTTGATCGATGAAACTGAATCTCTGCCCCCCTGCACCAGCTCGTCAGCCACACATTCGTCAGTGGTTTCTTTCTGATTCTCCCTGCACTAACAAGTGTCACTGGGAGTAATACAGAGCTTACTACTTTTTAGTTTCTGTCTTATTTCTGTAAATTCACTGCAGAGGACCACATCCCTCCTCCTCCCTCCATTGCTATTACCAACATGCACCGTCCACCACGATGTCCGGCTGCTCAACCTTCCCTTTGAAATGTCAGCAGAGTTAGGCCATTTGGCCCACCCCGTCTGCTGCCCCATTCGGCCAGGAATAAGAGATCATGACAGATTTTTAACCCTCTCAAACACTCTTACCCCGCCCCCACAATCAAGAACCTCATCATTCAATATACCCAATGATTTGGCCAAATATGTCTGTGGGGATGAATTCAGAGTCAGAACCAGAATCAGGTTTATTATCACCGGCAAGAGTCAGGAAATTTGTTAATTTAGCAGCAGCAGTTCAATGCAGGACATGATAATATAGAAATAATAAGTAAATTATAGAATGTGTGTATATGGATATGTATATTATGTAGATTAAATATAGTGCAGAAACAGAAATAACTTAAGTAATATATATCATATACATCTATAGCAGGTTTTGAGTGTTTTAAAGTGACAAACCAAATAGCTTCAAACTCCTGATGAAATATCTCCGCTGTCTTGCTCTGTTTATACTGTTGCTGCATCGATATGTTGCGACCAGGTTAGATTCTCAGAGATATTGACACCCAAGAACTTGAAATTGTTCCTTCACTCCACTTCTGATCCCTCTGAGGACTGGTTCGTGTTCCCTAGCCTTACCCATCCTTCAGTCAGCTCTTTTGTCTTACTGACATTAAGTGCAAAGTGCACTGAGGTAGAGTGTGGCAAGAAACAGAGGATAGTGATTTCCTGAATTTGAAGAAATCAATGTTCACGCCTTCGAGATTTGAGGCAACACAGTCGGAATGTGAGGCGTTGCTCATTCAACCTGTACTTGGCCTCATTGTAGCAGGAGAGGAAGCCATGGACAGACATGTTGGTGAACGCCCTCCGCTGGTCAGGGTCGACCATGGATATCGTGCCCTCGCTGTGAAAGTCAATATGCAAGCCAGGGTAGTACGTTACGTAAAGCAAGCTGTTGCCCATGCAGGGGCTCCTGCTCTCCATGCAGCTGATGAATCCAGTGCAACAACAAAGACCAATGCAGTCAGGCACCAGCGGTGTCACAGGATTGCCCGTCTGCATTGAACATCGGACTGACAGGGAATCCAGTTCTGGATTTTTCCTCGGAGTTTACTCCCAAAACCTTCCCCTTGAATGAGATCAGAATTTTCCTTCCACTAGATGAGCTGCCAACCATGGGTGACAAGCCCCATCTGCCTATAGCAGTTGGTTATATGATCCCAGTCACCCATTTGCACCTTCCGCTGTCACTAGAAACAGTTCCATCGGGCTGAGTAGCTAAGCTATATGTAAAAGCCAGGAACTGGATTTGGTTGACAGAGGCAATTTGAGACAGCATTTGATAGGAAGTGACAGCTTGTCCCCATTACCACCCTGCCACCGGTTCAGACAGCTGTAAGGCACTGATATGTCGGTATGGGAATAGGAAACAGAACTAGAATAGGCTGCCACTGGCAGGTCGTGGTTGTTGCAGCTCACAGAGCAAAGGTACTCGATGTCGTGGTATCCCAATCTGCTTCTGATTAAGTCTTTCATAACAATCACAGTTCTATTCTCATCCCTCTTTGATATCCTCCCCATGTCTTCTTTCCCTTCCCCCTTTCCCAATCACTATCCCCACATGTAAGGTGCCTATGAAAAGTATTCATGCCTCTTGGAAGTTCTCATGTTTTATTATTTTGCAGTATTGAAACACAGTGCATTGAATTTGGGTTGTTATGATACTAATCAATGGAAAAAGACTTTTTTTGTCGAAGTGAAAACAGATCTTTACAAAGTGCTCTAAATTAATTACAGATATAAAACACAAAATATTTGCCTATCTACATATTCACCCCTTTTAATATGACTCATCAGATCAATACTGGTGCAGCCAACTGGTTTTAGGAATTGCATAATCAGTTAAATGGAGATCACCGTGTGCAGTCAAGGTGTTTCAATTGATTGTAGTAAAAATACACCGATATCTGGAAGGTCCAACTGCTGGTGCGTCAGTATCCTGGGAGAAATTACACCATGAAGTCAGATTAACACTCCAAGCAACTCTGCAAAACGGTTATTGAAAAACACGATTCAGGAGATGTATAAAAAATTCAAGTCACTGAATACCCTTGGAGTACAGTTAAGACACTCATCCAGAAATAGAAAGAACATGGCAGAGCTGTAAATCTGCCAAGAGCAAGACATCCTCAAAAACTGAGTGACTGTGCAAGAAGGGGCCAGTAAGGGAGTCCACCAAGCGACCTGTGACAACTCTGGAGAAGTTACAGGCCGCAGTGGCTGAGATGGGAGAGACTGAACATACAGCAACTGTTGCCCGGGTGTTTCAGTGTCACAGCTTTATGTGAGAGTGACAAAGAGAAAGCCACTGATGGAAAAAAACTCTCATGTAATCTCACCTGGAGTTTGTCAGAAGCCTTGGGGGGACTCTGAAAGCAGCTCGAAAAAGGTCCCATGGTCTAATGAAATCAAAATTCAACTTTTTGGCCATCTGACTAAACACCAAGTCTAATATAAGCCAAACACTGCACATCATCAAAAACACGCTGTCCCTACCGTCAAGTACATTGGAGGCTGCATCATGCTGTAGGAATGCTTCACTGCAGCAGGTCCTGGAAGGCTCATAAAAGTAGAGGATAAAATGAATGCAGCAAAACGCAGGGAAATCCTGGAGGAAAACCTAAAGTCTGCAAGTGAACTGTGAGTTAGGAGGAGATTTGTTTTCCAGCAAGACAATCACCACAATTATAAAACTAAAGCTACACAGGAATGCCTTAAAACAAAGTTAATGTCCTGGAGTGGCCGAGTCAGAGTCCAGACCTCAATCTAATTGAGAATTTGTGGCTGGACTTGAAAAGATCTGTTCACTCATGAACCACATGCAATCTGACAGAGTTTCAGCAGTTTTTTAAAGAAGAATGGGGAAATTTTTCAGTGTCTAGATGTGCAAAGCGGATAGAGACCTATCCACACAGAGCCACCGGTAATTACTGCCAGAGGTGCATCAACTAATTACTGACTTGAAGAAGGTGAATACCAAAGCACTGAATTATTTTGTGTTTTATGTTAATTTAGATCACTCTGTGGAGATCTGTTTTCACTTTGACACCACAGAGTCTTTTATGTTGATCAGTGTCAAAAAAGCCAAATTCAATGTTCCAAAACAATAAACATGAAAACCTCCATAGGAGACTGAATACTTTTGATGGCACTGTATCCACCCCTTCACCAGCACGTTATGAACAAATCCACCCTGCTCCTTTCCATTTTGCCGATTCCGTGTGGAACATTAAACATGTTGGAATGTCAAATTCGCAGTCCAAGTCTCTGTAACCATGTCCCTGCAGTAGCTGGTAGATCAAACACAGTACACAATATGAAACAGATGGCAACCTGCCCTTCAGCCCACAATATCTGCACCAATCATAACAATGTTGAGTATAAAGTACTGGTAAGGTCTTACTGGAGTATTGGGAGCAGTTTTGGTCCCTTTATCTCAGGAAGGATGAGCTGAAACTGGATGGGTTACAAAGGACATTCTTGAAATTGATTCCAGGATTAAACTGCTTGTTATATGAAGAGTGTTGAATGGCTCTGGGCCTGTCTTCACTGGAATTTAGGAAAATGAGTGGTGACCTAATTGAAATTAAATGGTGAAAGGCTTTGATAAATTAGATGTGCGGAGGATGAGCATCTACCTCTTGCCCTTCCCTCTCCTGACTGTTACCCACTTATCTGTCTCCCCAGGCCCCGGAGTGAATACCTGTCTATAGCTCCTCTCTATGCCCTCCACACTTTCCCTGTCCAGACAAAAGTCATCGAGCTGCATCTCCGGTTCCCTAACACAGTCCGTAAGGAGTTGCAGCTCCTGAATTTTTGTTATGTACTTTCTTGATCAAAGCTGCAATATTTGCAACACTCCAGCACTGTGGGACCTCACATGTTGTGATCGAGGACACACTGGTCCTTGTCAAATCCCCAGCAATCTGCTGACTTGCTTCTTTCACTATTGTAGGATATATGCCTTCTGGTCCTGGAATCTTATCCATCTTATTGCTTTTCAGACGTCCCAGCACAACTTCCTCCATAATCTCAACACGTCTCTGCACATTAGCATGCTCCACTCTGTTTTCATTCACATTCAGTTCCTTCTCCTCGGTAAATATTGACACAACATACTCATTTAGTACCTCAGCCACTTGGTCTGACTTCATCCACATCATTCATCCTTTAATCTCGAGTAGACCTTTCCATTCTCTGGTTAGCCTCGTTTTATTAATACAAATCAAAAGGCCTTGGGATTATCTTTGGTCCTACATTACAAGGATAGTTTGTGGCATCATTTGGCCTTTCCTATCACCTGCTTTTCTCTGCTAACTTTATATTCAAAAGATAACCAGTCTGATTTTAGCTTCATAAGCCTTCCATATCCTTCTGACTAAATTTAGGATCTCTCCACTCATCCAAAGTTCCCTTACCTTACTATCCTTGTCCTTACTCCTTACAGGAACATGCTGATCCTGAACTCTGAGCTGCTGGACTTTAAACAACTCCCACATGTCAGATGTGGACTTGTCTGACAGTGGCTGCTCCCAATCAATGCCCCTTGGCTTCTGTCTCACTCTGTCCTGACTTGCCCTCCTGCAATTCAGTACCTTTATACAAGATCAAATTTTATTCTTACTCATAGCCAAAAAAAAAGTTGCGATCACTGTTCCCAAAATGTTCACTGACGCGTAGCTGTCAGCTGGCCTGGCTCGTTTCCCTAAACTATTTCCCATGTGTTCTCTCCTCTGGTTGGGCTCTGTACATAATATTTCAAACACTCCTCGGATTCACTGAAGAAACCTTGCGCATCTAAGTATTGAGAAAGATCTAATTAATTCTGGGGAAAATAAAGTCCCCCACCATGACAACCCTGCTCGGCACCTCTCCATAAACATAAATGTCTCCCTCCATTCCTCCACCTCCCGGTGGTAATTGGGGGCCAATACGATAATCCCATCAGTGTAACTGCAGATTGCCTTTGCAGGCAACTGACAATGGTTTTGTTTGGCCACTTGGTCAGCATGGATGTGTTGGGCTGAAGGGCCTGTTTCTGTGCTACATAACTCAGTGACTACGTCTGCTGCTGTGGCAGAGTGGGACGGACAGGGTCAGTAGTGAGGAGGTTTGGGGGATGTCGACAGGAGAGTGAATGGTTGAGGATGGGGCAGATGGAACAGAATGTGGGGAAATGTGAGATCACCCATTCCCAGGAACAAACTGTAAGAGTCATTTCCACAAGGGGATGTTCAGAGGGACCTGGGTGTCGTTGTAAACAAATCACTTGAGTTAATGTGCAGGTACAACAAGTAATGAGAGAGGCAAAGAGTATTTTGTCCTGTGATCCAGGAGGAGTGGAGAATAGTACGGATGTCTCACTGAGATTATATAGGGCCCTGGTGAGAGCACACCTTGAATATAGTGTCCGGATTTGGTCACACTTCCTCAGGAAGGATATCCCTGCAATAGAGGGAGTGCAGTGACTGTTCCCCACACTGACTGGGCTGGTTCCAGGGATGGAGGGTTGGTTATGTGAGAGGAGAGTGAGTGGCCTGGGTCTGTATTCCCTGCAGTCAAGGAGAAAACGAGGAAATCTGTTAGATTCTTTCAGGATGTGACAGACAGTAGTCAAGGGGGATCTTTTCCCTGAATGAGAGCTCCATAACTGAGGAAAATACCCTCAGAATGAGGCATAAATCACAAACACGAGAGAATCTGCTGATGCTGGAGATCCAAAGCAACACACACAAAATGCTGGAGAAAATTAGCAGGACGGGCAGGCTTTATGGAAAAGAGTAAACAGTTAACACTTTGGGCCAAGACCCTTCCATCAGATCTCAGGTTGAAGGTTCTCGGCCCGAAGCATCGACTCGTTACTCTTTTACATCAGAATGAGGTGACATGCATTTAGGATGGAAATGAAATTATATCTCTTTAATCAGAGAACCTGTATTCCCTGTATAAGTAATCCGGAGCCCCAGGTGCTGGGTTGTGTCAAAGCTGAGATCAACAGTCTCTGGGAGAGTTTTCATCATTAAGTCCATAAGACCATAAGATATAGGAGCAGAATTCAGCCATTCACCCCATCGAGCCTGCTCTGCCATTTCATCATCACTGATCAATTTTTCCTCTTACCTCTTATCTTCCCTTGTATCCCTTCATGCCCAGATCACTAAAGAATCTATGAATCTCTGCCTACACCCAGTGATTTGGCCTTCATAGCTGCCTGTGGCAAAAAATTCCACCGATTCACCACTCTCTGCCTGAAGAAACTCCTCCTCATCTCCATTCTTAAAGGATGCCCCTCTATTTTGAAGCTCTGTGGTCTGGTTGTAATAAACACAGACAGGTGTAAATTTAAAGTAGGGAAGTTGAACCTTACTAGGAGGTAAAGCCTGATTACGAGGCCTCAGAACATTGTACTCCCCAAATGGTCAAAATAAAGCCAAATAACAAGGTCTAAAATTCCCACAACATGCAGAGTTACATGTCTCTCATTATTTTGGCCCATGGGATAAACACAAGCTGGGCCTGATCAACCCTGGCTGGGTAACCTGGGTGAGGATGTCTCATGATTAAAGACCCAAAACCCACAATGACCCAGGTTGCATTACTAATGATGTGTCCCTTTGCACACCCGGTTCATTAAGCCAAGTGGTGTCGGACCACATTAATGAAAGGCATCGGCTAGATTAAAGTGGCTCCACTACTCTACCCTATCTACCATAGCCCCACATATCTCACCACACTAAACTCCACTGCATTATCTCTCCCAGCCCCACATATACATCCACCAGGCCTACCCTCAAACCTAATCCTGAGTTCCAAGGGGGCACCCACCCCTTCTAACCCTGGCCACAAACCCGATGACTAGTGTAAGGAGGAGGAAGATCCAATAAAGGCAAATGTTGGACCTGGTTAATGAAGACATGGGCCGGATAAAAGTGGCAGCGTTGCTTGACACTGAATCTAGAGTGACGAGATGAAGAAGCACAAGAGGGGTGATTCTCCCACTGCCCGCATAATCTCTTTGTTATTTTGATTTTGTTCAGATAGTCTTCTGTCTATTTGAATATTTTAGTATAATTCATATGTAATTCCAGTGTTTCTTGTCAATGTTGTGTCTGATGCAATGTGTCTGTGATGCTGCTACAAATATGTTGTTCCTTTCGCCTGGGCATAAATAAACTCGATTTGAACTTTACATTGAAATGTCCAAATCTCTCTTCCTCTCTCCTGCTGCCCTGTGTCATGAACTGAACATCTTAGTGTTTAATTTTACAATATTTCATCTGATTTTATTTTCATTCTGCTTTTGAAATTTGCGTTTCCCTTTTCAATGTCAGCCCGCACCCCCGCCTGTCTCTGCCCTTCTGTACTTCCTCCCGCATTAAACGACAGCGGCAACCACCACACATTGGCGCCGCTTCCCATCCCCCAGTGTTCCGATTGGTGATTCATTTCTCCAACCAGCCAATGGAAATGCTCAGCATTCCCATCTTCATTAACATACCACTTTGGGCGCTGCCTATTTAATCCGGGCTCCGGACAGTTTCTGCTTATTATTGTGTTTCAAACCGACGAAGAAATGCCTGATCCACCGAAACCCGCTCCCAAGAAGGGCGCCAAGAAAGCTCTGTCCAAACCGGCGAGCAAGTCTGGCAAGAAGCGCAAGAGGTCGAGGAAGGAGAGTTACGCCATCTACATCTACAAAGTGATGAAGCAGGTTCACCCCGACACCGGCATCTCCTCCAAGGCCATGAGCATCATGAATTCATTCGTGAACGATATTTTCGAGCGCATCGCGGGTGAGGCTTCCCGCCTGGCCCACTACAACAAGCGGTCCACCATCAGCTCCCGGGAGATCCAGACCGCCGTGCGCCTGCTGCTGCCCGGGGAGCTGGCCAAGCACGCCGTGTCCGAAGGGACAAAGGCGGTGACCAAGTACACCAGCTCCAAGTGAAGACAAGTTTACTGACAAAACAAACAGGAAAATCAAAGGCTCTTTTAAGAGCCACTCACGGTTTCATTAAAAGAGTTACAAAATATTGTGACATGGATTTGAGGTAAGTTTGAAAATTTCTTTTTGATGCGCTCATTCAGAATCTTATCTCCGTTACTCAGAACTTGCTGTCCACTATTTAGAAGAATCCCGATTTCTCTGTTACATTCCTGCGTTCTGCACAGCCACGGAATCGCTATGTACCCCTTCCCTGTCATTTCCTCTCGGTCATCAGGTTTCTCTGAAAAAAACAATAATTGTTGCTTCTGGTTTAACTGTGGGGAATGCCATTCATTAAGCTTTGTCCCATCTTGGTTACTTCTCTTAACCCCATTCCAACGCGTGAGCTGAATGCTCACGGTTCGTACCGTGTCAAAGCTCCACTTTCTGAAGGGGCACCCTTGAGTTTTTACACAAAGACCGACCGCGAACAGAAGCTGAGAATCTGTTTTATTCCAATCATTTACCAATTGAAAGAAATCAGTGAACTAAATCCTCACACACCGTCGCAATATTAACTACACTTGGTTCAAATGTGTCGGTCTTCAGTTACGGGGGTACAGGGTCGACAAACAAACCTGTTTATAGTTTAATTTCAGCAACAAAGGCTTTTTGGCGGTCTTTTGCAAATTTCAGTTTATTTCGGCGGTTAGACGGTTATTTCCCGGCGCTAATACCGTTGCTGTCTCTTGATTGGTGAATAAAGCAGCTCTCTGACTGGAACATTTTCCCTTTCTGATCAGATGAGCTACTGTTTCACCAATCATAAACGCCCCCCTACATTCCTCCAGACGGTATAAGTAGGACGAATGCGCGTATTTCCAGAAGCCAAAATTTATAATAGTCAAGACTTTAAAGTTTATTTCTGATTTATCAAGTCTATCTGACGTTGTATGTATTCAGGAAACCTGGTTGTTACTATATTTAAATTCTTCCTTCTAGGATTATATTGTAATTAGGCGTGATAGATTAGTTGGTAGAGAAGGTGCTGTTGCAAATTTTTATACAGAAAGGGAGAAGGCATAAAGTCGTGGATGTAAATGAAATGTATGAGACACTTGTAGAAGTATTTGATTCAACAGGTAGCGACATTAAAGAGGTGTATTATTATAACCATTGTGGAAAGCTTTCGATTGATTTGTTGGAGAGTATATGTAGCTCCAGCTCCCTAAGGGTTGTACAGTGTGGGGATTTTAATGCATCGAGTTCACTGTGGGGTTGTTCTCAGAATGATGGCCATGGTTTGATTGTAGAAGAGTTTTAGATATTTCACATCCTGTGTGTCTTACTGGTGGGAGGGTTATAAGATTTAATGTTCATAATAGTTCGGAAATTTCTGTAAATTTAACTTTAGTTTCAGACATTCAGGCTGCAGTGAGTGAGTGGTATTTCATGGGAGATGAAACATTGGGGAGTGATCATATTCCTCTATTTATAAGCCTGGGTTTAGATTTATATCGGGGACAAGAAGCTACTTTGAGGAGATGGAATTTTGGTAAAGCAAATTGGAGAAGTTTTAATGTTTTCTGTGATGAATGGAACATCTGTGTGGATTGAATAGTGAGGATGATGTTGATTTCTGCAAAGAAAGGTTGTCACATTATTCCTCAAATTTGCTGGAAGCAATTCATATTAAAAACTGCATTAATAGGAGAAAGACTGTACCATGGTGGACGGAGGAGTGTGCAGAGGCAATTATTTGGAGAAATGTGGCATTTCGGAAAGTTAAGAAGTATCACTCTCCACGTGATGTTATTAATTCTAACAAGGTCACAGGTTGTGGTGAGAAAAGTAATGAAGGTTGTGAAAAAGATTTACTAGAGGTCATATTGTGATAGAATTGGAAGGACAATTAAACTTGGAGATGTTTGGGGAATGATTAAGAAAATGGGGGTGAAGCATTCATAGGGTTCCCAGTATTGATTAAAGAAGGTGATACAATTGTTACTGAAATGGAGAGGGTTTAGTTGCTGGCTTGGTCATTCACTGTAATTCATAATAAAATAATGAAGAGACCAACCAATGTAGGGATAAGCTTTTAAGAGAATACCCTGATGTGTTGGAAACCAGCTGTAGCAATGATAGTGATGTAGAGTTTTATTTGTGTAAAATTTAAGAAAGCTATTAATAGTACAGGTCAGACATCTCCAGGAAAGGATGATACATGTTATTGCATGTTTAAACGTATAGCCAACAGCTCTCTTGAGATAATATTACATTTTTGAATCGTAATTGGATTTCAGGCCATCTTCCCTCCTCATGGAAAATTGCAATTGTGTCTATTCTAAAACCTGGATCACTAATGTCCCATTTGTGTAAACATATGGAATATATGGTATTAGAGTGGTTGAATTATATTTTGGAAAAGGGAGGTGACATGTTCCAACTCCTTCCTTCTTGTAGGCTCTTTAGATCACTGTATGCCAGGACAAATAGGTACAAGAACAGTTTCTTTTCGTATGCCATCAGTCTTAGGAACACTTGAATTTTAGTCTATTATAAATCAAGTCCACCTGTACATTCAATGAGGTGGACCTCATTGTATACAGTTTATGATTATTTGCACTATTGTTTTTGTTTGCTTTAAATTCTGTACAGAGAGAGTTCAGGGAAACCAGCATCAAATTCCCTGTATGTGTCCTCATACTCGGCGATAATAAAGGATTCTGATTCTGATTCTGATTCTGATTCTGACGTGCTGTTGTTAATACACTGGATTCGTTTGAGGGGACAAGTTCAACGCCACATGTCCCAAAAGCAGTCAATGTTTTTATGCAGAAAACTCAGCATCTACTTCAACACAGCAAGCTTCCACAAACAATATAATCAATGGAAATGTCAATCCATCGCCTCCTATACTGTCGCGATGAGGCCACACTCAGGTAGGAGGAACAACACCTTATATTCTGTCTGGGCAGCCTCCAATCTGATGGCATGAACATCGATTTCTTGATCTTCTGGTCATGCCTTCCCTCCATCATCATTCCTCATCCCCTTTTCCCTCTCATTACCTGCCCGTCACCACCCGCGGGTGTTCCTACCGACTTTTCTTTCTTCCATGGCCTTCTGTTCTCTCCTATCAGACTCCACCTTCTCCAGCCCTGTATCTCTTTTGCCACTCAACTTACCAGCTTTTTACTTCATCTCTCCCCCTCCCAGTTCCACCTATCACTTTGTGTTTCTCTCTCCCCTCCCCACATTTAAAATTTACTCCTCATTGTTTTTTTTGTCCAGTCCTACAGAAGAATTTCGGCTCAAAACGCCATCTGTACTTTTATCCACATATGCTGCCTAGCCTGCAGAGTTTCTCCAGCATTTTGTGTGTGTTCCTTGGATTTCAACATCTGCAGATTTTCTCCTGTTTATTACTCAATGTCAACAGGCATTTTGTATGACAACTGTCAAAGTCCCACTCACTTAGAAATGTAGATATGAAACTCGAGGTTCAGCAGATGCTCAGAATAAACTGCAAAGTAACACACAAAGTACAGCAGGAACTCAGCAGATCAGGCAGCATCTAAGCAGAGCAATAAACAGTCTAGATAGGATGAAGTGCCTTGGCCCATAATATTCACTATTTATTCCTCTCCATAGATGCTGCCAGAGCGACTGAGTCCCTCCAGCATTTTGCACACATAAACCTCTTTTTTTTCAGTCATAGTTTGCAGATGTTGCTGAACTTTCATTTGTAGCCTCATCCTCCTGATCTGGTTCCCTCTTTCTGCTCCCCATCAACTCGAGCCTCCATCACATCTAGAACTGCCAAGCCCTCATTTGTGCTGACCCCACTTGTTTCTGCTCCATCGAATATTTACCCACCATTCTGCTCATACTTTAGAGCAGAGCGTTGTATTGTAACAGCCCAGCTGTGTGAGGCACAGCCGTTCAAAATCAGTGAAAATCACCCAAAACAGTGAATAGATCAGGGCAGAGCCAATAGTAACAGTGACATCGAGGAGCAGATATGGAAACAGATCCTGGAAAGGTGTAATAATAATTGTCATGATGGGAAATTTTAAATTGCCAAATGTAGATTAGCATCTCCCTAGAACAAGGGTTTTAGATGGGGTGGAGTTTGTTAGGTGTGTTTAGGAAGGTTTCCTGACACAATAGGTAGATAAGCCGACAAGAGGAGAGGCTGCACTTGATTTGGTATTGGGAAATGAACCTGGTCAGGTGTCAGATCTCTCAGTGGGAGAGCATTTTGGAGATAGTGATCATAATCCTATCTCCTTTACAACAACATTAGAGAGAGATCGGAACAGACAAGTTAGAAAAGCATTTAATTGGAATAAGGGGAATGATGAGGCTATCAGACAGGAAATTGGAAGCTTAAATTGGAAACAGATGTTCTCAAGGAAAAGTACGGAAGAAATGCGGCAAATGTTCAGGGAATACTTGAGTGAAGTTCTGCAATAGTTACATTCCAATGAGACAGGGAAGTTATGGTACTGTGCAGGAACTCTGGTGTACAAAGGCTGTAATAAAACTGGTCAAGAAGAAAAGAAAACTTTACAAAAGGTTCAGAGAGCTAGGTTATGTTAGAGATCTAGAAGATTATAAGGCTAACAGGAAGGAGTTTAAGAAGGAAATTAGAAGAGCCAGAAGGGGACATGAGAAGGCATTGGCGGGCAGGATTAAAGAAAACCTCAAGGCAGTCTACAAGTATGGGGCGAGCAGGAGGATAAGACATGAAAGAATAGGACCTATCAAATGTGACAGTGGGAAAAGTGTGTATGGAACCGGAAGAAATAGCAGAGGTACTTAATGAATACTTTACCTCCGTATTCACTATGGAAAAGGATCTTAGTAATTGTAGTGATGACTTGCAGCAGACTGAAAAGTTTGAGCATGTAGATGTTAAGAGAGAGGATGTGCTGGAGCTTGTGGAAAGCATCAAGTTGGATGAGTTGCAGGGCCCAGACAAGATGTACCCCAGGCTACTGTGGGAGGAGATTGTTCAGCTTCTGGTGATGATCTTTGCATCATCAGTAGGGATGGGAGAGAGTCCAGACAACCGGAGGGTTGCGAATGTTGTTCCCTTATTCAAGAAAGGGAGTAGGGATAGACCAGGAAATTATACACCAGTGAGTCTTACCTCAGTGGTTGGTAAGTTGATGGAGAAGATAATGAGAGGCAGGATTTATGAACATTTGCGGAGATATAATACGATGAGGAGTAGTCAACATGGCTTTGTCAAGGGCAGGACGTGCCTTATGAGCCTGAATGAATTTTTTGAGGATGTAACTAAACATATTGATGAAGGAAGAGCAGTAGATATAGTGTACATGGATTTCAGCAAGACATTTGATAAGGTATCCCAAGCAAGGCTTATTGAGAAATGAAGGAGGCATGGGATCCAAGGGGAAATCACTTTGTGGATCGAGAACGGGCTTGCCCACAGAAGGCAAAAGTGGTTGTAGATGGGTTGTATTCTGCATGGAGGTCAGTCACCAGTGCGGAGCCTCAGGGATCTGTTCTGAGACCCTTACTTTTTGAGATTTTTATAAATGACCTGGATGAAGAAGTGGAGGGATGGGTTAGTAAGTTTGCTGATGACTCTAAGGTTGGAGGTGTTGTGGATGGTATGGAAGACTGTCTGAGGTTACAGCGGGACATTGATAGGATGCAAATCTAGGCTGAGAAGTGGCAGATGGAGCTCAACCTAGATAATTGTGAAGTGGTTCATTTTACTTGCTCAAATATGATGGCAGAATATAGTATTAATGGTATGGCTCTTGGCAGTGTGGAAGTTCAGAGGGATCTTGAGGTCTGAGTCCATAGGATGCTCAAAGCAGTTGTGTAGGTTGACTCAGTGGTTAAGTGTACAGTGCATTGGCCTTCATCAAAAGTGGAATTGAATTTAGAAGCCGAGAGGTAATATTGCAGCTAGAGAGGACCCTGGTCAGACCCCACTTGGAGTGCTGTGCTGAGCTTGGTCGCCTCACTACAGGAAGGATGTGGAAGCCATAGAAAGGGTGCAGAGGAGATTGAGAAAGATGTTGCTGAACATGTCCCTACCTTAGAAATTACTAGGCTTACCTATAGCCCTCTATTTTACTAAGCTCCATGTACCTATCTAAAAGCCTCTTAAAAGACCCTATCATATCCTCCTCCACCACCATTGGTGGCAGCTCATTCCACACACTCAACAGTCTCTGAGTAAAAAACTTACCGCTGACATCTCCTCTGTATCTGCTCCCCAGCAGCTTAAACCTGTGTCCTCATGTGGCAACCATTTCAGCCCTGGGGAAAAAAGCCTCTGACTATATACACGATCAATGCCTCTCAACATCTTGTACACCTCTATCAGATCACCTCTCATCCTCCTTCGTTCCAAAGAGAAAAGACCGAGTTCACTCAACCTATTCTCATAAGACATGCTCCCCAATCCAGGCAACATCATTGAAAATCTCCTCTGCACCCTTTCTATGGTTTCCACATTCTTTCTGTAGTGAGGCGACCAGAACTGACCACAGTACTCCTAGTGCCGTCTGACCAGGCTCCTATGTAGCTGCAATATTACGTCTCGGCTCCTAAATTCAATTCTATGATACAAAAATGGAATGGGAGTATCTTTAATTTTACTCGCCAGAGATTTTTCATCACTGTTTCTAGCTCTCTAAATGTTCTTGAGTTCCCTTCTGTGTTTTAAATATAGTCCTCAAACTCCCTGTTTGATTCCAGCTTCCTAAGCCTTACATACGTTTCTCACTCTTCACTGACAAAATTTACTTCTCTCATCATCCAAGGTTCCTGAACCTTGCCATCCTTGACCCTCCCTCTTACTGGAACAAACTGGCCCTGAAACACTGTGCAGCTGATCTTTAAACAAACTCATGACAGATGTGTATTTGTCTCAAAATCAATCCTTACAGTGTTAAGCATCAAACTTGGCTTCAATCTCTCCATTCAGTGACCGGTGTTCTGGTTCACATCCCCCTGTGAATCTCATTTCAACCCTCCCAGGGAGCAACAATGAACCTAATGACACTGACCCCCCTCCTGTGAAGGTGCAAACCACCCCCCCCCCTTGTAAATGTCACCTCTGGACCTGAAGAGGTTCCAGTGTTCTGGAATCCTGAAACCCTGTCCCTGCACCAGCTCCTCAGCCACACATTCATCTGCTCTAACTTTCTGTCCCCACCCGTACTACCACAGAGCACTGGGAGTAACACAAAAATTATAACCTTTCAGGCCCTGCCCTTTAACTTGTTCCCTAACTCTCTATATTCACTGTGGGACCTCATCCCTTTTCAACCTGTCCATTGGTACCGACGTGAACCACAACCTCTGGCTGAATGAACATTGTTCAGTAGCTGCTCTGAGACGTCCCTGACACTCAGTTATAGGATGTACAAAACTTTTTGATACCATCTAAAACAGTGTTTTGGAGAGAAAAAAGATGAAATAGGAAGGTAAGCGAGCCAGTAGTATTAAAGAGGATACCAAAAGTTTCTTAAGATATACAAAGTGTAAAAGAGAGGCAAAAGTAGATGATGCTGGAGATGTAGTGATGGGGTACAGGGAAGTGGCAGAGAAGCTAAATAAGTATTGTGCATCAATCTTCACTGTGGAAGAGACTGGCAGTCTGCTGGAAATTCAAGAGGATCAGGGACAGAAATTAGTGAATTGGACTTTACTAGCAAAAAGCTGAAAGATCTGAAGGTAAGTAAACCAGCTAGACCAGATTTTCCACACCAGTGCTATGAATGAGGTGACTGATAAGATTGTGGCAGCTTTAGTAATAATCTTTCTATGATTCCTGGAGTCTGGCGTTGTTCCGGAGTACTGGAAAATTGAAAACATCATTCCACTCTTGAAGAAGGGAGGAGGGCAGAAGAAAGGAAATCATAGGCCAGTTAGTCTGACCTCAGTGGTTGGGAAGATGATGGACTCGATTGTTAAGGATGTATTTTCAGGCTACTTGGGAACACATGATAAAATAGGACAAAGTCAGCATGGTTTCCTTTAGGGGATATCCTGCCTGTCAAGTGTGTTGAAATTCCTTGGAGAAATAAGCAGGAAAGAAAAAGAGAATCAATGGATGGGTGTGTGTTGTGCAATTGGATTTTTAGAAGGCCTTTGACAAGGCACCACACATGAGGCAGCTTAAGTTAAGAGACTATGACACAGGAAAGATAAGAGCATGGATTAAGACTCAGCTGATTGGCAGGAAGCAAAGAGTGGCATAAAGGGAGACTTTTCTGGTTGACTACGATGACTAATGGTATTCTTTTTATGTTACAGTATATGTCAGTGATTTAGATGACAGAAATGATGGCTTTCTGGCCACTTGTATATCAAAGTAGGTAGGGGGGAAGACAGTGCCGAGGAAGTAGAGAGGCTTAGACAGACTGTGAGAATGGGCAAACGTATGGCAGGTGGAATACCGTGTCAAGAAGTTTATGGTCTTGGACATTGGTAGAAAAATTGAAAAGATAGACAAAAGAAGAGAAAAATCAAAATCTGACATGTAAAGGAAGTTTGGAGCAGAGGAGGTTCCTGAAGGTTCATTTGTACTGTGAGCAATTCTGGGCCCCTTATTTAAGAAAGGTGTACTGACACTGGAGAGGGTTCAGAGGAGATTCACGAGAATGATTCCAGGATTGAAGGGTTATCATATGAAGACCATTTGATTGTGCTGGGCCAGAACTAACTGGAATTCATAAGAATGAGAGGGGATTAAATTGAAACCTATTGAATGTTGAAAGACTTCGGTAGAGTGGATAGGGAGAGGATGTTTCCTATAGAGGGGCAGTTTAGTAACAGAGCACACAGCCTCTGACTAGAGGGCCATCCATTTAAATGGAGATGAGGAGGAATTTATTTAGCCAGAGAGTAGTTAATCTGTGGAATTTGTTGCCAGAGGCCATCATTGGGTATAGTTAAGGTAGAGGTTGATACATTCTTGATTTGTCAGGGCATGGTGGGTTAAGGGGAGGTCAGGATATTGGGGCTGAGAGGGAAATGGATCAGCCATGATGAAGTGAAAGAGCAGACTCAATGGGCCAAAGGGCCTAACTCTGCTCCTATATTTTATGGTTTTACAACAGAAAGGCTCAATCCAAGACAACATCCTGGTAAACCTGCTCTACACTGTCAGGGAGGTTCATTCCTGCTCCCTGGGATTGGCAGGGGATGGGGACCAGAGCCCCAGGTCACCCATTACAGTGATCATGTTCTTTATACAGTGTGTCGACCAGACCTGCAGATAGTACACCAACAGTGTGGGAACCCACATGTTATCAAGCTGGTGCCTAAAACCTCTTTGTTAATCTATTATCTCTTTATTTTCTGCCATTAACACCCACACCATCTCCAAAACTCACTGTGCTTTACAGATGCAGTTACAATCCTCAGCAATAAGTCTGTTCATATTAAAAATCTCAGCATTAGTTTTCAAATCTCTCTAGCTTTGTATCTCGTAAATTGCTGGAGGAATCAGCAGGCTAGGCAGCATCTATGGGGAAAAAGAGTACAGTCGACGTTTCGGGCCGAAACCCTTCAGCAGTCCTGCTTTTCTTTCCCATACATGCTGTCTGGCCTGCTGAGTTCCTCCAGCATTATGTGTGTGTGGTTTGGATTTTCAGCATCTGCAGACTCTCTCTTGTTTGTAGCTTTATATCTCACTCACTTTCATTTTTTCATACATTTTTATTGTTTTCCTTTACAACAGGTTTGTTTTCCCTTCCCTAGTTATAGATTTAACACCGAAATGTCTCTGTGTGCAGTCAGTGTCCGCCGTTCCTCCTGTGATTGACAACTACATTGCTCCTCCTCCCGGGCTGCAACCAGGATATCATGTGACGTTGGCAAGGCAGTCACACGCAGTCTGTGTGAATCATTTCCTCGGCACCAGGCATGGGACGGTGGTAAGGCCCCGCGGAGGGGGAGCGCCCTGGGCCCGGGGGTCTGTGCTTGTTCAACCTCGCCTTATAACTGAAACAGTCCTTCCTGTGATGTGGCAACCAGCCCTGATCACAAGATTTAAAATTGGCACTGGCAGTCACTGGCAGTTTATTCAAAAATACACACAACCCGCCACCCATTATGTCTATCTGTTATCTGTTACGTACCCCGTAACTGGGTGTCAGACCAGCAAAGATAGAAGTATCGGTTGGAGTCTGGTGGTACTATATTCAAAAGTGTTTATTAGTAAAGTAAGCAAAACAATACCAATAATGCAAATATACATATAACATGAGTTAGCAATAATAAACCTAAAAGTGTAGGAATAATAATAAGCAATAATAAACAAGCTCTATCGATGTGTAGGGTTAAATGAATTGTCATAGAAAAGTATAAAGTTCAGTTCATGCGTGCTGAGGTAGGTATAGTTGTTGTGTAGTAATTGTTGGAGAGAGAGAGAGCGAGATATTAGGCAGCTGCAGTCAGCAAATTATTCCTGTTGCCTTTTGATTCTGTTGCACCATTGTGGTCATTCGGCTATGACCCCTCCATCCTTCAGCTAGACGTTTCTTTTGTGGTGGACTCGTCACTCTGGCGTGAGTGGACACACACACAAGTCCCCACCGGCCCTGCTGTAACACTGTGAGCTTTATTGACCGATCTCCTGATTTGGTCTCCGCAGCCCCCACCTTCCTGTGGGTTCACAACACTCAGTCAGTGTCCACTGGTGTGTCTGAAGGGTGTCTCTCCAGACCTGTCTTTTATCCCTACTAACGGGGTCTCAGCTATCCATCAACTCTGAATGACTGTGTCCATCAAATCAGGCCACTCCTGCTGTCTCCTGAGGAATGTTGACGAGCAAAGTAAAGTCCTTGTCGTGAAAAGTAAATAATCCAGGAAGAGTCAAAATACAATAACTCAACAGTCTCTCTCTCCCTCTTATCTGTAGCAAATGTTCTTGCCTGTGTTTCGTCTCTCTCTCTCATGAGCAGCATAGCAACAGCAATAGTTCATGGTTCTCGGGGGGGGGGATGGTTAACGCTGCACCCCATTGTCCATCAGGTCTGTTCATCACTCATAACAGATCTGAAATACCTGCGCCTTCTTGTTTTTACCAGCCATTTCCTGTGAAAAAGACTACGTGCTTTTACCCTGTCTGTGCTCCTCATGATCTACATACCTCTACTAGAATCACTTCTGAATCTGCTCTGCTCCAGGGAATAACATATGAGTCTATATAACCTCTCCTTGTGACAAGACTCCCCAGGCCTAAGCAAACATCTGGTATTTGTTTTTCTCTGCACTCTTTCAAGTTTAAGAACATTTTGCTATAATAAGGCAATCAAAACTATACACAATATCCCCAGTCAGTCCTCATCAAAGACTTGTATATCTACAACATATCTTCTCAACTCTTATACTCTGTGCCATGACTGAGGAAGGCCAGCAGGTCAAACACCAGATCTAGCTGAGATGTCACTTTCAGTGAACTATGCATTCACATGGACATTGTTTATATAAATTACTAACAACATGTTCCCAGAACCTAGTGGCACACAACTAGACAGAGACCTCCAGTTTGAGGCACAGCCCTCAAACGTCACCTATGCTTCCTCTCATTGAGTCAATTATGAAACCAATCAAATATCTCCCCTGGATTCCATCTCTCAGATCTAACCTCCCAGACCAGAGTCAAAGGCCTGTCTACTGTCCATATAAACAACATCCACAACCCTAACCTCATCTACGCACTTGTGAAACTCCTCAAAGAGCTCCAAGATAGTTGTTAGACATGATTTCCCTTGCACAAAACTGTGCTGTCAGTCTTGAATCAGACCAAATGTTGGTAGATCCTGTTTCTCAAAACCTCCTCCAACAAATTACCCAACACTGATATCAGACTGATGGGCCAGTAGTTTCCTGACTAGTTTCCTGGCACCGCATTAAAACAAAATACCTAAAGTCACTGGAGCGGGATTGGGTCTTTTGGCTCATCCAGTCTGTTCCATCATTCCATCATGCCTGATTTATTATCCATCCCAACCACATTCTCCGTCCTTCTCCCCGTAAACTTTGATGCCCTTAATAACAATTAAATTCTACTAACCTCTGCTTTAAATAGACCTACTGACTGCCTTCATGGCTGCCTGTGCCAATGAAATGCATCGATTGATCATCTTCTGACTAAAGAAATTACTCATCTCTATTCTAGAGGGGCATCTTTGTATTGAGGGTGTAGTCTGGTTCTAGATTCTTCCATTATTGGAAACATCCTCTCAGATCAACACTACATAGGCCTTTCAACATTCAATGTGTTTCTATACGATACTCCCTCATTCTTCTAGACTCCAGTGAGTACAGGCCCAGATCATCAAATGATTGTTATATCCTAACTCTTTCAGACTTGGGATCATTCTTGTGAATTTCCCCTGCAGCCTCTGCAATGTCAGCACAGACTTTCTTAGAAAAGTGACCCAAACCTTCTTATGATACTCCAAATAAGTCCCTTTACATATCTGATTTCTGTTCTTTCCCTGATTAGATGGAGTCTATGCCTTTGTTCCTCCTCCCAGAGTACATGACCACACACTTCCTTACACTGTATATTGTCTGGCACTTCTTTGTCCATTCTCTAAATCTGTCCAAGTGCTACTGCAGACTCCCTGCTTCCATAACACTGCCTGCCTCTCTGTCTATTTTTGATTCATCCACAGACTTGGCCTCAAAACTGTCAATTCCACATTAATCACTCTCCAATCATGTCTAACCTCAACTGATGCCTGTGATGAAGCAACAATCTCTCCCGTGGCCTCTACAGTGTATTCTCTAGCTTCTCACAAAGTACAGGAATGTACCTGATAAGGCCGGGTAGATTTAACAACCTTAAAGCATCTTAAGGCCTCCAATATAGATCCCTGCTAATTTGAATGTGGTCTAAGATATCACATCTGATTCATGCCATTTCCGTAACTCCATCACTTTCCATAATTTTCTCAATGGTGAAATAACTGTCAGAATTATTAATGGAAAGCCTCTCCCATTTCCTTCAGTTCCACACACAGATGGCCATCCTCATCTCCAAGCGGAACAATTCTGTCTAAATTCCCTTTTCCTCTGAATGTACCGAGAGAATCTCAGGGGATTTTGCTCACTTTTCCTTTCAAATCCCTATCTTCTCCTATTGCAGTCTGAACTTTTATGAGAGATCCTATGTCTAATAATATTCTCGAACAATTCCCCGAGCATTGATCCAAGTCTCACCAGTCCATAATTTCCTGGTTTGACTCTATTGCCTGAGGAACAACATGCCCTGGAATATCGGCATTCCCTTCTCTGATCTCACTATCCTCCATGACCACATTGATGAAGTGAAGTAATGGTTTAGACCCTCACCCACTTCAGATGTAAACTCTCTCCTTTGTCCTTGTGTTGTCGTACCCTCTCCATAGTGCCCCTTCTCACCAAAGTCATTTCCTGTTCCCGTTTGACACTTCTGATTCTCTGTTTAACTTCTCTCTTGTTTGCTTCATATTACCACAGGCAATCTCCAATTTATACATCTGAAACAACCTTATCTTTCATTTTCTTTCAGACTGAATTCATAATATCTCTTACCATACCCCTCTGCCAGACTTTAACAACCTTGTCTTTCCTCCACATAGAAACAGTCTGAATTCTGACCTTTAACCACTACTCACATGTCAAATGTGGATGGACAAATCACAGCTGCACCCATTCCCCTCTCCTCAGTTCCTGTCCTACACAGTTGCCCTTAGCTATATCCAGATTGACCACGTTACCACTGTGACGATGCTTGTGCTTATTTACTGCTCCCAGAATGAAACTTCTATCAGTGGCCAGGCTCATTTTCCAATACAATGTCTTGTATGACCCACTTCCCTGGTTAGACTACCCACTTCTATGTTAAGAAACATCCCAGTATTCTTCTAACATTTGCAATGATATCTAAGCCCCTGAGTCTAAGAGAGTCCCAGTCAACATTGGGGAAATTAGTCACCCACTACAACGACCCTGTTGCTTTTACATCTTTCATTCCCTGCTACATTTCAGTTTCTTTACCTCCTGCTGGCATTTGGGAGGCCAGTAGCACAACTCCATCGGTGAATGCACCTCTCTTATCCTGAGCTCTCTTCACACTGTCTCACTGGATAAACCCTCCAGTGTGTTCTCTCTTAGTCCCTCACCCACAATTCCATATAAAGGCTGATCTGCCATCAGCCTCCTCTTGTATATTGATCCCACTTCCCTGATTTTATAAACATTTATCTTGCTTCTCTTTAAATCTTTTTGGTCATCCAGCATCTCCACTCCTCTCAGTTAGGGGATTCTAGTGTTTGTTATACAGTGTTTTGTTTGTTTTATCATGTCTGGTCTTGTTGAACAGTGCAGGCATGTACTTTGTTTTCCTGCAGTTCACAATTTTGTGCGCCACAGTCACAAACAGTCATATGATTATGTAGACAGAGAGGGAGTTTAAATGAAGTGAACATGGGCAGTTGGCATATTTTGCATGTCATAGTTCCCTGGGAGGCGTTTGATTGTGCATAGTTAGGCACTTACCAAGATCCAATAAAAAGAAGTTAGATTTAAAGAGAGCGGTCATTGTATGAGTGGGCCAGAATTGGAGTGGGGAGTTGAGGCTTCGGCACTTCTGAGAGGTGTAGGCTGTAGGAAGATATGTTTTTCTTTAGTCCTTATTTCTTCTGTATTACACATTTGGAGCAGAAAGGATGCCAGACAAGATTCTGCCTAATGTCAGTGTTACAAAATTGGCTTGGTGGAAGGAGAGAGAGGGTGGGCGTGGCAGCTTGTCATTCAGGTTGGAGGCCTCTGACCAGTGACGTTCTCAGGGATCGGTTCTGGTACTGTCATTTGTCATCGATGTGAACAGTTTCTCTGACATTGTTGTGAACGTGATTAGTGAGTTTGCAGATGACAGCAATGTTGGTGGCAGAGTGGACAGTGAAGATTCTTTGAGAGTACAATGGGATCGAGATGACCTGGGGAAGTCAGCCAAAGAATGACAGATGGATGTTGATGTGGACAAGTATGAGCTCTTGCATTTTGAGAAGTCCAGCCAGGGAAGGACCTGCACAGTAAATTCTTGTTCCTTGGAGAGTATTGCAGACAGAGAGTCCATGGAATACGGAAACATCATTCACTGAAAGTGACAACACAGGTAGTCAGGATGGTGAAGACGATGTCTGGTCAGGGAACTGAGTTACAGGATTTGGGATGTCATATGACAACTGTAATCATCAAAGTGAGATTGCACTGTATTGTGCACAGTTCTAGTCACCCAGCTACAGGAAGGATGTCATGAAACTGGAAAGTGTGGAGGGAGGTTTGAGGAGGGTGTTACTGACACTGGAGGATTTGAATTATTAGCAGAAGTTTGGACAGACTGGGACTCTCTTTCTCACCCGAGAGATTAAGGAGCTGTCAGGTGACCATCCAAAGGTTTACAAAATCAATAGGCGATCACTCTTTGTGTCAGGGTAGGGAAGCATAAATTTACAGGACAATTACTTAAGGTGAAGACAAAACATTTAAAGGCT
Source organism: Hemitrygon akajei (assembly GCF_048418815.1). Lineage (NCBI taxonomy): Eukaryota > Metazoa > Chordata > Chondrichthyes > Myliobatiformes > Dasyatidae > Hemitrygon > Hemitrygon akajei. The sequence goes on along the minus strand of NC_133151.1, from coordinate 32,199,462 downwards.
ACCCGACAGGTGGGGGGATGTTACATGTTTAATTAAGGACACCAACACTGCAGTATTAAGTGAGGGGTTTGATGAGGTCTTGTAAGAAAAGGTTTTATATAAAATGATGAATGGTGATTTTGATGGGATTACACTGCTCGCCTCCCAATAGGCTGAGATATTGTGGAGCAGACATGTTGGTAAATCACACACAGGTGTAATAGGAACAGGCTTACAGCAGTCGGGCATTTTGACTTCCCCAGCATTAACCAGATTACCTTTGTATGAAAAGCTTCAATTTCCAGGAGTAATTTGGCAGATGCAGGATCAGTTCATCCCTCAGCAGAAACAATATTCAAAAGGGAGAATGAGGCAACCATCAGCAACAACGGAAGACAAATGCAGCATAAAGGAACATGAGAGAGCAGAGAATATCACAAAAGTTAGTGGGGAGCTAAAGGATTAGGGAACTTAAAAAGAACAGAAGGTAACTAAAATAGTAATATAGAGAGAACAGCTGAATTATTAAAGTAACTGGCCAATAGTATAAAGGAGGATACTTAAGGATTATTTTCAGATAGTTAAAGAGTAAAAGAGAGGCAAGAATGGATCAAGTTTATGGATTCAGGTTTCGCATTCTCACCTTCAGAATCACATCCCTCCCTGATCCTCTCTTACACTGTTTAGTTTATTCTGTATTTCTTATTTAACCCGGCAATCTTGATCATTTAGTGAAGAGGGCCACAGCGTGGCAAATGCATTTCAATGTGAGGCAGTGCACATTGCAAAGTCAAACCAGTGTAGAACTTACACTATGAATGATCGGTCATTGGGGAGTGTAATGGACCGGAGAGATTCAGGGGTAAATCTCTCACACACATTTATTTCATTGAAAGTGGTGTCACTGGTAGACAGGGTGATGAAGAACGGTGTTTAACATGCTGGTCTTCATTAGTCAGGGGATTGAGTATATCAGTTGGGACATTATGTTACAGTTGTGTCAGTGACTGGAGGCCACACTTACCGTATTGTGTACAGCTCTTGTCACCGTTATAGGAAACGGGGTTAAACTGGGGAGTGTAGAAAAGATTTCCAAGGATGTTTCCGGTTATACAGAGAGGTTGGTCAGACAATGTCCGTTGTCCTTTATTCCTTGGAATCCGAATCATTTATCACCGTGTTATATGACAAGGAATCTGTCTTTTTACTTTGACAGCAGTACAATGCGATGAAGGTGCAGATGTGAACATTGTGTCAACAGAACGCCAAGAGATTCTGGAAATCGCGAACAACGCGGACAAAATGCTGGAGGAACCCAGCAAGTCAGGCAGCATCTCCCACCAGAGTCCTGATGGAGGGTCTCAGCCCGAAATGTCGGCTGTTTATTCCCACCATTGATGCTGCCTGACTTGCTGATTTCCGCCAGCATTGAGTGTGTATTGTGTAGAGAGTGTGAGTTAAAAGAGCGGCGGCTTAGACCAGTGTCACTGTGTTTGTGGGTCCGAACATATCGTAAGATTTTTCAGCGCGTACTGTAGAAAATGAAAAGACTTTTCTGTTACGGAAGCGCCCCACTCCCCAGCTCAGTCCCGAAAAGGGAATTAACCGCAAAGTTTTAATTAGTTTAAATAATTCAGACACAGAGAACAGGCCAACGATCGGGAGAGAGAACGCGGTAATGAAACGAGTTAAAATAGAAAGCGCTGCCTTTAATCCCGATTAAACTTTCTTTCCAGCGAACATTCCGGCCTCAGTGACGGACAGGGACTAGTCCGAGTCTCCGCAGCGTCCGATTTGAATTGGAATCGGCGAGTTTTTGAGGAGAGAGAAACACAGAAAAATGAAGCTGCCGGGAGCTGAAAGCAGGATGTCCGCACGCTGCCTTTAAATTGCTCTGTGCCGCCGCCTCTCGCTTCATTTCTCATTCGGTTCTGATTGTGAGAAGGATTTATCAGAGTCGCAGACATGACCGAGACAGCACCCTCCGAAACGGCTCCTCCAGCCGCGCCCGCCGCCGCAAAGAAGGCTCCCAAGAAGAAGGCGGCTGTCCGGAACAAACCAACCGGTCCCTCGCTGGGCGAACAGATCGATAAGATCGTGGCGGGTTGTCGCGATAGGAAGGATATATCCTACCCTTAAGGTGGTCAAACGTCGCCCCCAGATCAAGATGAGCATCAAGAGGAAAGTGGAAAGCGGCTCCTTGGTTCAGATGAAGGGCTCTGGTCTTTCGGGATCCTTTAAATCCGGTAAAGGGAAAAGTGCCGCGAAGGTGGTGAAGAAATCGAAGAAACCATCGGCTAAGAAATCTGCAATCAAGAAATCTCCCAGCAAGAAGCTTGGCGCCAAGAAACCAGCGGCTAAAAAAGCGGCGCCGAAGCACAAGAGCCCCAAGAAAGCCGCAGCCCCGAAGACGAAGGCGGCCAAGAAGCCGAAGTCCAAATCCGCAAAACCCAAGTCAAAAAGTGAATTGAGAATACACCATTTGTAAGTACCTGAACCCAACGGCTCTTCTCAGAGCCACCCACATCTCAGAAAAGAGCTGAACCTGGATATTGTGTTTCCCGTCATAGAGATTTCGGTGGAATTTTCTCCGACAATACAGAGATTTCAGTACCTCGCTAACACTCGGTGCGGCCGTGACGAGTCAGTTTTAGAAGTGAAACCTGGACGTTCAAGCTGAGTTTCACTCGGGGTTTGTGATAGATATGGTTGCAGGCCTAGTTCCTCCCCCATCCCGGGAGAGTGACAGACATTGAATTGAATTGAATTGACCTTATTGTTTATATCGTTCGGAGATATGAGGAGTAAAAACCTTTACCTTACGTCTCCGTCTAAATATCTAATTTATAGTAATTTTAATACATATTATACACAACTGGGTGGTTAATATAACAGAAATACAGTTGCGTCAGCATGAATTAAGCAGCCTGATGGCCTGCCGAGTTTCCGCGCCTCACAGCCGAAAATTCAATTCAGCTGTGCAGATCGCGAACGGCTGACTCCGGGAGAAGGGTAAGGGAGGGATCCCTCTGTGGGGATGGACTGTACGGGGAGGAAATATGATAAACCACCCGGTAGATTTGCCGACTGACCTTCCATTACGTATCTCAGAAATCGCGGAAATCGCTGTATTTCGCGAAACCGTTGGAAATTGGCGGTTGTACAAAATGGAGGCGGAGTTGGAAGATGAGAGGTCGCTCTTTTCTGGGGAGGAGGGGACCATTCTCGGTCCACGGACAGCCATTGTGCAAAACAAAGAAAACGATAGCGGCCGCACAAGCTGTACCTGGCCGGTGTGTGGGAGAAATGAATGATCAGCAGAGATGCTGATGGGGAGAGAGTGCGTTCACCTCCGGTTATTCGCTCCGTTAACTTGACGTGAGTGTTTGAATTTGTTTGCAGAACTGAACAGAGCCATTGAACATTCCCAAAGACACCTCAGGAAAATGGCAGAGGGATATTGTACATCGCCACAATAATAATAAGCAGGAACTAATAGCCCTTTCCTCTGCCGCGATAGTGGCTGTTAAAAGAGCCTTTTAAGAACTGCTGAAACCGATGCGAGAGGGGTGGGGGCGTGTGGAGAAATCTCTGCAGTGGGAGGATATATGATAAGCTACCCGGTGGCATTGCCGACTGACCTTCAGTCTGGTCCCAGCTACAAAACTAGTTTATTTACACTTAACACCAACATCAAACATGTACAATAATGATCAGCAAGCTACAGCTCTTTCATTTGCCGCGGTAGTGGCTCTTAAAAGAGCCTTTTCTTGTATTTGGTGTGTAGGCTGGGTTTAAGCGCGCTCCCCGCGGATGCGGCGGGCCAACTGGATGTCCTTGGGCATAATGGTGACTCGCTTGGCGTGGATGGCGCACAGGTTAGTATCCTCAAAGAGCCCGACCAGGTAAGCCTCACTTGCCTCCTGCAGGGCCATGACAGCCGAGCTCTGGAAACGCAGATCGGTTTTGAAGTCCTGAGCGATCTCCCGGACCAGGCGCTGGAAGGGAAGTTTGCGGATGAGCAGCTCGGTGGATTTCTGGTAGCGCCGGATCTCCCTCAGAGCCACGGTGCCGGGCCGGTAGCGATGAGGCTTCTTCACTCCGCCGGTGGCAGGAGCGCTCTTCCGCGCCGCTTTGGTCGCCAACTGTTTGCGAGGAGCTTTTCCGCCAGTCGATTTGCGCGCGGTCTGCTTGGTTCGGGCCATTCTGCTTCGAGAGTGAGGGCACAGGCTGAAATACAGGAACAAGATAGACGAAACGTGCTCCAGCACAGGCTTTTATACCGCTGGGAAGGGCCGTCCCATCGCTTATAATTGGCTGAACAACAGCTGTCTATTAAAGGATCTACTTGCTGCGATTGGTTTATTAATTTCAAGCAGGTTGGCGTCGAATAACGATTTAGGACAAAATGGAAAACTTACTGGCGGTCGGACTTCATCCAATCAAAATGCACTGTGATTGGCGCCCGATATATTCAAACCGACCGCCAATTTCAGAGCACCCAGCGATGGTGCTTGATAAATTCTTATCATTTACAATTAATTCTATCACGGATCATACATTTTCAGTTTCATTTAATATCTAATACCCTCAGTTAAGATTTGAATGCATAATTACGGAATCGTTCTTCTAAACGAGAGAACTGATTTCTGTCCCGATGGACGGGAAGATTAAGATCATTATAAATACATTCAGAATTTACTGTAATCACCGTCTGTAAAGGCAGAATCGCGGCTATATTTCAATTGGAACAGATTAATCGATTTCAAATGTAATTAGATGAATACTTTGATAAAATAAATAAATCGATAAATACATAGATAAAAAATGAAAAGGTTGTGGACACGGCTCCCTCTGTGAGGCGGTGGGTGGCTCTTAGAAGAGCCTTTGTTTTGTGCTCGGGAGGAAGTGGGAGTTTTTCAGCCGCCGAAGCCATAGAGAGTGCGGCCCTGGCGTTTCAGAGCGTACACCACATCCATGGCAGTGACCGTCTTGCGCTTGGCGTGTTCAGTGTAGGTGACCGCATCCCGGATCACATTCTCCAGGAAAACCTTCAGCACCCCGCGGGTCTCCTCGTAGATCAGACCCGAGATCCGCTTGACGCCGCCACGGCGAGCCAGACGGCGGATGGCCGGTTTGGTGATGCCCTGGATGTTATCACGGAGCACTTTACGGTGCCGCTTAGCTCCGCCTTTGCCCAGTCCTTTGCCTCCTTTCCCTCTGCCAGACATGATGCTGCTTCACTCAGGTCGCTGCTCAGTGACAAACCGACTACTGCTGTCTCCTTTTATACACAACGCCCGGACCTGCCCGAGAAACGCGCAGAGAGACAGAGGCGGGGAGGGGAGGAGACAGAGTCAGAGTGACGGACAGAGCCGAGAGCGGCCTCTCATCGTCCAGCTCCGCCTTCACTTTACCACACCCGCCAATTTCCAACGGTCTATCCTACACAGAGCGCTCCAGCGAAAAAAACTCCCTCACACACCACGTACAGACCGGAGGATTTCTGGAAATTTCCTGATTCTCCTGCTTTAAATTATAGGAAATGTTTTTCCATTTCGCAAATACCCGAGGACCTCGGTCTATTCCTCCCCGACCCCATGACCAGTGCGAGCGCTCTCACACACAGCAGTTGGTGGGCGAGGGTGCAGTCACTTCCAGTGATGAAAGGGTTAATTCATCAGAACAATTGTTCCTCTGGGTCGCCAGGGAAATGAAAGTCCGGTCACAAAAAGGAACAGGATACATAGGCAGAGAAAAGGATATACAGACCGCGCTTCCGGTGTCTTCTAAAACCCAGGTAAAGTGGTGGCTGAGGAGCTGGTGCGAGGTGGGTGGGGGCTTCACGTACAAGAATCATTGGGGTCCCGAGGGAAAGGTGAGACGTGTCCAAGGAGGAGGGGAGCCAATATGTTTTCCGGTGACCTTTCTGCGTGCTACACCAAAGGGTTTAAATGAGCAGGTATGAGGTCCGACAAAGTGATTTTCGGGAACTAGGTTAAAAAGCAGGACTTCCAGCAATGTAATTACGGAATTGTGGGTCAAACCTTGTGCTGGTGTGGTGAGAAAATGATATTTCGTGCAGTTTAAAATTGTTGCTGAGGAACTGATGCAGGAGGGAAGTCTTCAGATTCATGGATCAATGGGCTCCCTTCCAGGCAGGTGGGAGACCGGGACAAACAAAGCCATTTGGCTGAAATTAGTTTATTTCAACATTAGGAGTATTCTGTTGTCGGACGGACAGGGCTGCCAGCTCAACGCTCCTGCGTTTCATTGTTTTACATGTGAGTGGGGTTTAACAGGAGCAGAGGTTACCCCACTGGGAATGTCACAACACACTGGAAGGCTCATTTACAGAGGCAATCTGCAGTTACACTGATAGGATTATCATACTGGCCCCCAATGACCAGTGCGGGGACTTTATCTTCCCTAGAATTGATTGGAATTTGCTTAATACTTAGATGCACAAGATTTCTTCAGCGAATCTTAAGAGTGTTTAAAACATTATGTACAGAGCCCAACGAGAGGAGAGAACAGGAGGAATTAGTTTTGGGAATTGAGCCAGGCCAGCTGACAGCTAAGAGTCAGTGAATATTCTGGGATCTTATTTTTTTTCCTTAGTGATGAGGAATAAAATCAGATCTTGTATGAAGGTACTGAATTGCAGGAGGGCAGGTTAGTACGGAGTAAGACAGAAACCACGGGGCATTGATTGGGAGCAGCCACTGTCAGACAAGTCCACATCTGACATGGGGGAGTTGTTTAAAGACCAGCAGCTCAGAGTTCAGGATTAGCATGTTCCTATAAGGAGTAAGGACAAGGATGGTAAGGCAAGGGAAGTTTGGATGAATGGAGAGATCCTAAATTTAGTCAGAAGGATATGGAAAGTTTATGAAACTGAAAACAGACTGGGTCTCTTTAAAATATAAAGATAGCGGAGGAATGCTAAAGCAGGTGATAGGAGAGGCCAAATGGGGCCACAAACTGTCCTTGGAATGTAGGACCAAAGATAATCCCAAGGCCTTTTGATTTCTGTTAATAAAACAAGGCTAACCAGAGAATGGAAAGGTCAACTCAAGATTAAAGGACGAATGATGTGGTTGAAGTCAGGCCGAGTGGCTGAGGTACTAAATTAGTATGTTGTGTAAATATTTACCGAGGAGAAAGAATTGAATGTGAATGAAACCAGAGTGGAGCATGCTAATGTGCAGAGACGTGTTGAGATTGAGGAGGAGGATGTGCTGGGACGTCTGAAAAGCAATAAGATGGATAAGACTCCAGGACTTGAAGGCATATATAGTGAAAGAAACAAGTCAGCAGATTGCTGGCGATTTGACAAGGACCAGTGTGTCCTCGATCACAACATGTGAGGTCCCACAGGACTTGAGTGTCGCAAGTGTTGCAGCTTTGATCAAGAAGGGAAATAACAAGAATCCAGGAATCTATCGGCAACACAGCCTCATTTCAGTGGTGGAGAAGCTACTGGGGAGGATATTGAGGTACAGGATTTATGCACATTTGGAAAGGCATGGCCTGCTTAGGGACTATCAGCATGGTTTTGTGTGGGCAGATCACGCTTGACAAAATTGATTGAGGTTTCTGAGGTGGTGATATAGACTCTAAGATATAGGATCAGAATTAGGCCCATCAAATCTGCTCTGTCATTTCATCATGGCTAATCCATTTTCCCTCAAAGCCAATCTCCTGCCTTCTCCCTGTAACCCTTCATGATCTGACCAATCAAGAATCTACCAACCTCTGCCATAAATATACATAAAGTCTTGGCTCTACAGCTGCCCGAGGCAACAAATTCCACAGATTCACCACTCTCTAGCTAAAGAAATTCCTCATCTCCACATTCTGTGATGATGCTCTATTCTGAGGCTGTGTCCTCTGGTCTCAGACACTCCCATCCTCCGCACATCCACTTTATCAAGGCCTTTCACCATTCAATAGGTTTCAATTAGGTCACCCTTCATTGACCTAAATTCCAGTGAGTACAGGCCCAGAGCAATCAAACGCTCTTCATATGCCAAGCTGTTTCATCCTGGAAGCAATTTTCAGAATTTCCTTTGAAACACATCCAGTTTCAGCTCATCCTTCCTAAGATAAAGGGCTCACAATACTCCAGTGAGACCTCACCAGTACTTTATAAAGTCTCAACATTGTTATGATTGGTGCAGATATTGTGGACTGAAGGGCGGGTTGCCATCTGTTCCATATTGTGTACTGACGAATATGTTTGATCTATCAGCTATTGCAGGGACATGGTTACAGAGACTTGGACTGGGAATTTGACATTCCAACATGTTGTGGCGACCCATTTTCTGAGCAGGCGAACCGGCTCACAAATAGCCAGCACGCGGGGAGAGACTTTGGTAATGCACCTCTGACGTCATTTCACCTCTAGCGCTAGGGATTAAATGCCAGCGCCGCGAAGTTTGAATAAACTAGTCTCAAAATGACTTACCGACTGCGTGTTGTTATTTCAGCGCTGTGTGTAGCACATCGCTTCAATGTTTAATGTTCGACATGGAATTGGCAAAATGGAAAGGAGCAGGGTGGATTTGTTTATAACGTGCTGGTGAAGGGGTGGATACAGTGCCATCAAAAGTATTCAGTCTCCTTTGGAGGTTTTCATGTTTATTGTTTTGCAACATTGATTCACAGTGGATTTAATTTGGCTTTATTTTCCCACACTGATCAGCAGAATGGACTCTTTGGTGTCAAAACACAAAATAATTTATTTGTATTGGTATTCACCTCCTTCAAGCCAGTAATTACCGTTGGCTCTGTGTGGATAGCTCTCTACCCGCTTTGCACATCTGGACACTGAAAATTCTCCCCATTTTTCTTTACAAAACTGCTGAAGCTCTGTCAGATTGCATGCGGTTCATGAGTGAACCGATCTTTTCAAGTCCAGCCTCAAATTCTCAATTGGATTGAGGTCTGGACTCTGACTTGGCCACTCCAGGACACTAACTTTGGTTTTAAGTCATTCCTGTGTAGTTTTGGTTTTATACTTGCTTTATTCTTTATTCTCCTGATGGAAAATGAATTTTCTCCTAAGTCACAGTTCACTTGCAGACTGAATTAGGTTTTCCTCCAAGATTTCACTGTATTTGGCTGCATTCATTTTACCCTCTACTTTTATGAGCCTTTCAGGGCCTGCTGCAGTGAAACAGCCCCACAGCATGATGCAGCCTCCACCATGCTGGGATGGTGTGTTTTAGATGCTGTGCGGTGTTTGTCTTGCGCCAAGCTTAGTCTTTAATCTGATGGCCAAAAAGGTCAATTTTGTTTCATCAGACTATAGAACCTTTTACCTTCGTTCTCAGCTGTGAGCTTGTTCCACTGAACCCCTTATCCTCTGAGAAGATATTTGCATCCTTCCGTTGTGACCAAGCTGTCTGCCATCTCTCCTGATATTAACCAGAGTACTTCACCAAATTCCCATTTAAAGGTCCTGTTACTAGTGCACAGGGAATGGGAGCATTTTGGTAGCCATTTGAGGGGGGTGATTCACTACTAACCCTAATGCATTAATACCTTTGTCCAACAGAAATCCATTGTTCTGGGTTCTGAGTGTTTTAGGTAAGTCCATCCTGAAGTTCTGTGTTCCAGGTTCCCACTGAACTTTCACAGTCAGTGGTTTCTGCATGTCTACACTGACCGTCGAGAATCTGTCAACACTAACTCTGCACTTGATCTGTCTCCTACCCTGTCCTGGTCATTCAAATGCTCATCCAGATGGTTCTTAAATACCAGCCTGCACCACCCCGTCAGGCAGTGTGTTCCCAATTGTAACCACCTTCAGAGGAGAGAGGACCTCAGGTCCTCTGTAAACCACACATTTCTCTTGTTAAATTTATGTTGCAGACACCTCATATTTTAAATGCTCATTCAGATGGTCCTGCACCACCCCCACAGGCAGTGTGTTCCAGATTGTAACCTCCTTCATTTTTCCAGCTGCTCCACATCCCACATCAAGATTTTCTAGCCGCCTTTGCTGTCCATCATACCCCTAATCTGGTTGTCATCTGCAAACTTGCTGATCCAGATTACCATACTCTCATCCAGATCGTTTATACAGATGGAAAACAACAATGCACCCAGCACCGGGGAGTTAAACCAGGGCAGGATGAACACAGTAATGACAGGTTCCTGGGAAGTGTTCATGAACAGAGACTTTGTGTGTTTTTGCCTCCACCACCTCCTCTGGCAGCTGATTTGGGATACCAGCTGTTCTCTGTGTCAAATATTTACCCTTCAGATCCCCTTTAAACCAACCCCCTCTCACCTTACAACTATTCCCTTTAGCCTTAGACAGCCACACCACTGGAAGCAGTCTCTGTCTCTCTAACCTTTGTATGCCTCACGTAATTTTATCCACCTCCATCAACTCACCCTTCAGAGTCCCTTTCAACCTCCACCCTGTCACATCAAAACTATTCCGTGCAGTTTTAGGATGGAGAAAACTGTTCCTTCCCTAAAAGACCCCAGGGAGTGAACAGTTTTTGCCTTCCCATCCCTAGAAGATGTCCCATTGATCCATGAAACTGGCACTCTGTCCCCTGCACCACCTCCTCAGCCACACATTTATCAGTGGTATCTCTCTATATCTCCCCCCACTAACAGGTGTCACTGGGAGCCATATAGAGCTTACTACTTTTTAGTTTCTGTCTTATTTCTGTAAATTCACTGCAGAGGACCACATCCCTCCTCCTCCCTACGTTGCTATTACCAACATGCACTGTCCACCACGATGTCTGGCTGCTCAGCTTTCCCTTTGAAATGTCCTGCAGCTGCTCCGAGACCATCGGACCATAAGACACAGGAGCAGAATTAGGCCTTTTGGCCCATCCTGTCTGCTGCCCCATTTGCCACTCTCCCATAAAGCTCTGACAGGTGAAGCATCTGGGCAACAGATGTTGTACACACAGTCTCTCCCATCTCAGCCACTGAAGATTGTGATTTCTCTAGAGTTAGCATAAGACTCTAGGTGGCCTCCCTCACTTGTCCCCTTCTTGCACAGTCACTCAGTTTTTGAGGATGGCCTGATTCTGGCAGATTTACAGCTCTGCCATATTCTTTCCATTTCAGGATGAGTGACTTAACTGTACTCCAGGGGATATTCAGTGACTTGAAAATTTTCTTGTATCCATCTCCTGAATTGTGCTTTTCAATTACCTTTTTGCAGAGCTGCTCAGAGTGTTAATTTGTTTTTATGGTGTAGTTTCTCCCAGGATACTGACTACTAACAGTCGTGTATTTTTACTACAATCAATTGAACCCCACTGCAGTGGAGGACAGAAACAGACCCTCTGGCCCATCACATTTATGCTCCCCATCACGCACAGCTATCCCACTTTCCTGCATTAGTTTTATATCCCTCCAGGCCTTGCTCACTGAAGTACCTGTGCATGTGTCTCTAATATTGTTACACAGTTCCCTGTATGTGGCATCACAGGTAGACAGGGTTGTGTGTTCTACTTGCCTTATCAGCCAAAGAATTGCCTCTCATTAGAATTGTACAAAACTGTTTAAAGACAGATTTTAAGGGTATCTGAAGGGTACATACTTCACACAGAGAATAGGTGCTATCCTAAATCAGCTGCCAGAGGAGGTGTGGGGACAGAAACCCACAAAGTCTCTGTTCATTAAACCTTCTCAGGAACCTGTCATTCACTGCGTACATCCTGCCCTGGTTGAACCGCCCAGAATAGAGTCAGTGATTTATACAGAACTGAAACCGTCCCTTCGGTAAAACTCATCCACGCCGACCAAGTTGTCGACCTGAACTCGTTCCATCCGCCCGCATTAGGCCCGTGTCCTTCTCAACCTTTCCCATCCATGTAACTGTGCAAATATGGTTTAAATATTGTACCTGAGGCAGAGAGCCGGTGCGGTGAGGCGCTGACAGACACTCACTGTTCCGTGGGCAGGAAGAGGAGAGGCCGATTCCCACAGTGGAGCCGAAACCCAAAGTAGAGACCGACTCCACTTTACTACAACCCCGTGCCCACCATCCCGGACTAACCGCCCGCCCCGGACCGTTCCCCTGGAAACGACGTCGGTGAAGATGGGACCACTATGATGTCAGCTCGTCTCAATCGGCAATACGAAACACGATATCACGTGACGCTGATTCCACAGCCCGGGAGGCGGGGCAGAGAGAGCTGTCAATCAATGAAGACGCTGAGAAATTGCGAGCATTGTAACAGAGTGGGTACAGAGGGGAATTTCCGGGAACGGTGACCACCCCCCCCCCCCCCGCCACCAACGGGAATTGAGTGTGTTATATTCACAGTTTAATTTGACTCTTCAGTCTTAGAAATATTTAACGTTTTTATTTTCTACATTTTTTTTGTGGATAATCTTTTATAATTTTAATTTTATAATTTGGGGTAAAAAGTCGTTGTAACTAGATCACTGAACCCTTTACGAAAAAAGAACGTTACGGAAAAATATTGTCAAAGCAAAAATTTTAATCCAAACTAAGTTAACAGTAACATAGAAAACCTACAGCACAATACAGGCCCTTCAGCCCACAAAGTTGTGCCGAACATGTCCCTACCTCAGAAATTACTAGGCTTACCCATAGCCCTCTATTTTTCGAAGCATCATGTACCTATCGAAAAGTCTCTTAAAATACCCTATCGTATCCGCCTCCACCACCGTTGTCAGCAGCCCATTCCATGCAGTTACCACTGAGTAAAAAACTTATCACTGACATCTCCTTTGTACCTACTCTCCAGCACCTTAAACCTGTGTCTTCTTGTGGCAGCCATTTCAGCCCTGGGAAAAAGCCTCTGACTATCCATACGATCAATGCCGCTCAACATCTTATACACCTCTATCAGGTCACCTCTCATCCTCCGTCGCTCCGTGGAGAAAAGGCCGAGTTCACTCAACCTATTCTCATAAGGCATGCTCCTCAATCCAGGCAACATCCTTGTAAATCTCATATGCACCTTTTCTATAGCGTGTACATCCTTCCTGTAGTGAGGCGACCAGAACTGAGCACAGTGCTCCAAGTGGGGTCTGACCAGGGTCCTATACAGCTGCAACATAACCTCTCAGCTCCTAAATTCAATTCCACAGTTGATGAAGGCCAATACACCGTACACCTTCTTAACCACAGAGTCAACCTGTGCAGCAGCTTTGAGTGTCCTATGGACTCAGACCCCAAGATCCTTCTGATCCTCCACACTGCCAAGAGTCTTACCATTAATACTATATTCTGCCATCATATTTGACCTACCAAAATCAACCATCTCACACTTATCTGGGTTGAACTCCATCAGCCACTTCTCAGCCCAGTTTTGCATCATATCAATGTCCCGCTGTAACCTCTGACAGCCCTCCACACTATCCACAACACCTCCAACATTTGTGTCATCAGCAGACTTACTAAACCATCCCTCCACTTCCTCATCCAGGTCATTTATTAAAACCACAAAGAGTATGTGTCCCAGAACAGATCCCTGAGGCACAACACTGGTCACTGACCTCCAAGCAGAATATAACCGGTCTACAACCACTGTTCTGTGGGCAAGCAAGTTCTTGATCCACACAGCCTCCTTACTTTCTCAATAAGCCTTGCATGGGGTACATTATCAAATGCCTTGCTGAAATCCATATACGCTACATCTACTGCTCTTCCTTCATCAATGTGTTTAGTCACATCCTCAAAAAATTCAATCAGGCTCCTAAGGCATGACTTGCCCTTGACAAAGCCATGCTGACTATTCCTAATCATATTATACCTATCCAGATGTTCATAAATCCTGCCTCTCTGGATCTTCTTCATCAACTTACCAACCACTGAGGTAAGACTCACTGGACTATAATTTCCTGGGCTATCTCTACTCCCTTTCTTGAATAAAGGAACAACATCCGCAACCTTCCAAACATCCAGAATCTGTCCCGACCCCATTGATGAGGAAAAGATCATTGCCAGAGGCTCAGCAATCTCCTGCCTCACCTCCCACAGTAGCCTGGGGTACTTCTCATTCGGTCCCGATGACTTATCCAACTTGATGCTTTCCAAAATCTCCAGTACATCCTCTCCCTTAATATCTACATGCTCAAGCTTTTTAGTCTGCTGCAAGTCATCACTACAATCACCAAGATACTTTTCCATAGTGAATACTGAAGTAAAGTATTCATTAGGTACCTGTGGTATTTTCTCCGGTTCCATACACACTTCCCCACTGTCACACTTGATAGGTCCTATCCTTTCACATCTTATCCTCTTGCTCTTCACATACTTGTAGAATGCCTTGGGGTTTTCCTTAATCCTGCCTGCCAAGGCCATCTCATGGCCCCTTCTGGCTCTCCTAATTTCCTTCTTAAGCTCCTTCCTGTTATCCTTATAATCTTCTAGATCTCTAACATTACCCAGCTTTCTGAACATTTTGTAAGATTTTCTTTGCTCCTTGACTAGATTTATTACAGCATTTGTACACCACGGTTCCTGTACCCTACCATAACTTTCCTGTCTCATTGGAATGTACCTATGCAGAACTCCACATAAATATCCGCTGAGCACTTGCCACATTTTTTCCGTAGTTTTCCCTGAGAACATCTCTTTTCAGTTTAAGCTTCCGATTTCCTGCCCGATAGCCACATATTTTCCTTACTGTAATTAAACGCTTTTCTAAATTGTCTGTCCTATCACTCTCCAATGATAATATAAAGGAGTTACAATTATGATTACTATCTCAAAAATGCTCTCACACTGAGAGATCTGACACCTGACGAGGGTCATTTCCCAGTTGTTATCACAGTGTGCATATTTCATCATATAGTTCAAAGTTCAAAGTAAAATTTATTCTCACAGTGCATACACGTCACCACATTCAACCCTGAAATTCATTTTCTGCAGGCATTATTTGCAAATCTATAGAACAGTAACTGAGAACTGTAAAAATGAGGAACTATAAACTGTAAACAAACAGTGCAAATGCAGAAAAACATATAGCAATAAATAATGAGCATGCAATAATAATATAACAGAGCCCCTAAATGAGTCCTGACACGAGTGTAGCTATCCCGTTTTCTTCAGGCCCATGATGTTTGAGGGGTGATAACTGTTCTTGAACCTGGTGGTGCGACTCCTGAAGTACCTGTTCCTTCTACCTGATGACAGCAGTGAGAAAAGAGCATTGCCTGGGTGGTGAGGATCTTTGATGATGGATGTTGCTTTTCTACGACTATGTTTCATGTAGATGTGCTCAGTTGTTATGAATGGTTTACCCGTGATGTACCTGGGCTGAATCCACTACCTTTTGTACGATTTTCCACTCAAAGGCATTGATGACCTTATACCAGGCCGTAATACAGCCAGTCAGCACACTTTCCACCTCACACTTATAGAAGTTTGGCAAAGTTTTCGATGACATGCTGAATCTCTGAGAGCCCTGAGGAAGTAAAGGTGCAGTCGTGCTTTCTTCACAATAATATTTATATGATGAGTCCAGGTCAGATCCTCTGACAGTGACACACAGGAATTTAAAGTTATTGACTCTCTTCACTTCTGATTGTCCAATGATTACTGGCTCATGGATGTCTGGTTTCCCTCTCCTGAAGTCTGCAATCTGTCCCTTGGTCTTACTGACACTGAGTGAGAGGTTGTTGTTATTCTGCCACTCAGACAAGCTTGATCTCTGGAGCCTTGCTCTTTAGGCTCTGTCTGTATGCAGGTAAGACGAGTACAGTCAAATGATCTGACTTAACAAAATGCGGTCTCGGAGGCAAACTATAGGTATTCCTTATCGTAGTGCAGTAGAGGTCTAGTGTGTTGGGACCTCTGGCACAATAGGGTACTACTTTCAGATTAATTTTCTTTCAGGTACTTACAGGAAAATAAATACAATGGATTTTATGAAAACTATAAACAGCAAAGACTGACAGACAACCAATGTGAAAAAGACGGATCATGCAAATAATTTAAAAAAAATTTTACTTTGAAATTCAATTGTAGAATACTTGAAAGTGAGTCTGTAGATTATGGAATCAGTTCAGTGAAGATACCTGTGTCATTTCAAGACTGCTCTAGGGTAATAACTCTTCCTGGTGCTGGTGGTGTGGGACCTAAAGCTCCTGTACATCCTTCCCGATGGCAGCTGTGAGAAGAGAGCATGAGGTGGATGAAGGATGTTGTTGATGCTGGATACAGTTTACTTGTAGAAGTGCATCTTGTAAATGTACTGAATGATGGGGAGAGCTTTGCCTGTGATGCATTGGGATATATCCATTACATCTTGTAGACCTCTCCATTCCTGATCATTGTGTTGCCATATCAGGCCATGATGCAACCAGTCAGGATACTCTCCACTGTGCATCTATAGAAGTGTGTCAAAGTTTTATTTGACATGCCAATTATAATCAAACTTCTGAGCAGAGTTGCAGCAGTGCCTTCTTTATAATGGCGTTTACGGATAGTCCTGGGATAGATCCGCCTCCAGTCCCTGATGATGACTCGCTCATGGACTTCCTGTTTCCTCCTCCTGTGGTCAGTGATCAATTCTTTGTTTTTGCTGATGTTGAGTGAGAGGTTGCTGATGTGGCACAATTCACCAGATTTTCCATTTTCCTCCTGATGGCAAATATTTCACCACCTTAATTCATCCACCAACAGTGGTGTTATCTGCAAACTTAAATATGGCATTGGTGTTGTACTTTGCCAAAAATCACAGGTATAAATTGAGTAGAGTTGCGGCCAAGTACACAGCCTTGATGTACACCAGTGCTGATGGTGATTGTGGAGGAGACGTTGTTGACTTTGAATGCAAACACCTTTACATGGACAGAAAATAGAAATCACATCTGTGGGAGAAGATAAGCAGAATATGAGAATTAAAAGCAGATACTATTTCTCAGAAGTATGAAAATAAAGGCCCCACTTGTACATACTGACCAAAATCATCTGAGTTGGTTCCATCCATCTGCATTTGTCCCACATCGCTCTCAACCTTCACTATCCACATACCTGTCTGTGTGTCATTTTTCTTTGGCAATGCAACTAACTTTTATTGGTAACTCAGGACAAATGCAAGTCTAACGTGGGCAACAGAACATGATGTTTAGTTCGGCTTTTTCTTCGGGCACAGACTGTTCGTGTGGCCACACTTGGGTTTATGACAGGTTGATGCACAAGGACACAGGCGGGCATAGCACTTGCGATAGATCACCACCTCTCAGATGCAGCATCAGATGCAGAGTGGACTCTTTCTGGATGTTGTAGCCAGAGAAGGTATGGCCATCCTCTAGCTGCTTTCCAGCACAGATCAAACGCTGGTGGTCAGGAGGAATCCCCTCCTTGTCCTGGATTTTGGCTTTCTCATTTTCAATGGTGTCACCTGGTTCAACCTCAAGGGTGATGGTTTTCCTTGTCAGAGTTTTCACAAAAATCTGCATCTTGCCAGCCCCACAGCCACTCCAACACTGAAAGCGTGTCATTTTACATTCTCTTATTGTACAAGCCTCAAACAATTCCGCTGTCTGCTTGTTTCATATCCCCACCACCTTCAGGGTGAAAATGCCAGTCCTTCATGTTTTAAATCTCTCCCATCTCACCTTAAACCACTGCCCTCCAGATCCGATTGCTCTTTACTAAAAATATGTTTCCATTCACCCTATCAATAACCCTGATTAATTTATGTACCTCAAATTTAAAAAGCAACAGAAGGCTTTCAAAGGCATTGATCAGACTCCACATGGAGTATTGTGAGCAATTTTGGGTACTTAATTGAAGGAAGGATGGGATTTCATTGGACAGTGTCCAGAGCAGATTCACGAGAATTATCACAGGAATGATAAAGTTAACATACGAAGAGATCTGATGATTCTGGGCCTGTACTTACTGGAGTTTAGAAGAATGAGGAACAATTGCATCATAACCTATTGAAATGCCAAGTGAACGTGGAGAGGATGTTTCCTGTAGTGGGTTAGTCCAGCACCAGATGGCATAGACTCAGAGTAGTAGGACATCCCTTTAGAACAGAGATGGGAAGAAACTTCTTCGGCTAGAGGGTGTTGAATCTGTGGAATTCATTGTCAAATGTGAAGGAGGCCACACAGTGAGCACGGGATACACTTAATGACCTCAACAGACTTGTAGGTGAAGCTTTGCTTCTTCTGGAATGATTCTGGGATCCCGAATGATGGTGTAGGGGCAGGTGTAGTATGTGTCCCGATTACAAGGTGAAGTGCCAGCAGTGAGATCAGTGGGGAGAATTGAATGGACAAGGGAATCACAGAGAGAGTGAATTCCTGCTGAAATTGGAGAGTGGGATGTGGGGAAGGATGTGTTTAGTGCTAGGATCCCTTTGAGGATGGTGGACTTTACAAAGAATAATATGCTGGATACGGACTTTCATGGGGTGGTAAGTAAGGACGAAGGGACTCTAACCCTGACAGCAAGAAGATGGGGCAAGGGGGAAAGTCTGAGGAATGGAGGGGATGTATGAGGGTGAGGGTAGAAGCAATGAGAGAGAGAGATGGAGACCCCGTTCTTTGAAGAGGGAGGACACAACTGATGTTCCAGAAAGGAAAACCTCATCCTGCGAAAAGATATAGCAGATACAAAGAAAAGGATGGCACCTTTACATGAGCCAGGGAGGGACGAGGTATAGACAAGTAGCTGTGTGTCAGTAGTTTATAAAAGATATCAATAGATTGTTTGTCTCCAGAGATAGAGATAGAGATATTGTGAAATTCAAATGAAGTGTCTGAAAGGTGCAAGTGGATTTAAGGGCAGGGTTGAAGCTGAAGGCAAAGTTGATGAAATTGACAGGCTCAGCCCGGGTGCATGGAGCAGCACCAATATAGCCTTCAGTGTGACACAGAAAGAGTTGGAGTTCTATACAAGTGAAGGCTTGGAACATGGACTGATGTGTGTAGACAACAAAAGGCAGGCATATCTGGAGCTCATGGCTTTTTCTTCTTTGGCCCTTTTACCCTTTCCATGTATCACCCTCCAGTTTCTCACTTTCCCATCCACTGTTCCCCTCAACTGACTTCAACTATAACCTTCCAGCTTGTACTCCATCCCCTCCCCCCAACTAGTTCATTATGGCTTTATCCCCCTTCATTTCGAGTTCTGGTGAAGGGTTTTGGTCTGGAACGTCAACTGTGCATACCTCTCTACAGATGCTGCCTGATCAGGTAAGTTCCTCCAGCATGTTGTGTATGTTGCTCTGTGTTTCCAGCATCTGCAGATTATCGTGTGTATTTGATGACTGTGTACAGCATTTTCACCCTGTTATAGGAAAGATGTTATAAAACTAGAAACTGTGAAGAAATGATCTGCTAAGATTTTGGCTAGACACAGTGGGTGGAGATCATAGGAAAGGTTCTGTAGACAAATATTTTATTCCCTGGAATGTAGGGGATTGAAAGGTCATCTGACTGAGGTATGTAGTAAGGGCAGGCAAGTGATAGACAGGATGAAATACCATTGTATTTTCCCAGGGACGGGGGTTTGAAATCAACAGCACAGAACATTAATAGAGGAAGCTAGACAGTTAAAATTGAATAAGGGGCAGATTCTTCACACAAAGATTTGTGCATGTTTGGAATTTGGAATGAGCTACTCAATCACAGAAGTGGGCATATGGGCAGCATTTAATAGTAATCTCACTCTCCCTCTGGGCAGCACAGTCAGCATGGACATTTGGCCAAATGTCTTGTTTCCACAAGAGTACAGGACATAGGCACAGAATTAGGCCATTTGAAACACTGAGTCTGCTCCTCAATGCCATCACATCTGATTGATTATCCCCCTCAACCCCATTCTCCTGCCTTCTCCCTGGAATTTTTGACACCCTTACAAATTGAGAAACTATCAACCTCCTGAAGAAGATGGTGCCAGTGAACAAGACAACCAAAGGCAACGTCCTTCAGACAGTCACAAAACTACCTCGTTTACTTCCTCTAATTTCAAATGTGATTCTGCTACCACTGCAACTGGTGATTTATATTTTATGGTGTTTTCAGGCCAATTGAGCCTTGGTGTCTCTGAGGGAGTCCAGGAGGATTTGAGTAGAATTTTCCACAGAACAACAGACATCTGAAATTGGCTGTGCAACTGTATAAAGCGCATGGAATGCTGGCCTTCATTAGTTGGATTATTCGGTACCAGAGTAAAAAAGTCACACTGCAGCTACATGAAATTTGAAACAGACAATACTTGTACAGTAGTATCGTGTACAGTTCTGGCAATGCCTTTATAGCAAGGATGGACACTCTGGAAAGGATGCAGACATTTCACAAGGATGTTCCCTGGATTCGAGTACAGCAGCTCAAAGGAAAGGTTGGACAAACTTGTGACCTCATTAGGACCTCAGCAACTAAGGGGAGATCTGACAGGGTTTTTGTTCTAATTTGGAAAGACATGGATAGGGTACATAGTCAGAATATTTTTCTAATGGTAGAAATGTCAAATATCTAAGGATGTGTGGATATGCTTTTAAGGTTAGAGGGGGAAATTTAAAGGCCATATGAAGAAGAGTTTCTTTTTTTTAAATCACAGGGAGTGCTAAGTGCTTTGAATGGATTTCCACAGGTAGGAATAAAAGCAGAGAGTCTGGTGGAATTTAAGAAGTGTTTAGGTATGAATATGAACATGCATATGAATATGCATATAAACAGAATTGAGGGATATGGATGATAAACAGGAGGGCATTTAGAATAAATTGGAATCATGATTTTCACAATATAGTGGGCCAAATGGCTTTTCCAGTGCTGTACTGTACTGTTCTAAGCTCCTAGACAGGGAATTATAAATACCGGAATGGAACATGAAATGTCATGACTAAGATTAAGAAAATTCAAAGGTATTTTAAAAATACATTTAAAACAAGATGGTTGCTACAGAGAATGTAGGATCTCTCAAGGCAGAGGGTAAATTAGCCAGGACTGAAGCAGAGCACTTTCTGTACAGACAGATAATGGTTTATTTTGCAGAAACAAAACATGTCGAGGAAGAGAAAATGTTACCAGGGATGTTTCCGGGCATTGTCAGTGCTGTGACAGATAGACAGACCAGATACTGTAAACGAAAATCAAGTGCTCCTCAGCCCTTCCACAGACATTGTGAGTGGCTCTGAAAAGAGCCTTTGGGTCACTGGGTTCAGTTACGTCGCTTCACTTACTGGCACCTGACAGTCTCTGGTACAGTGTGAGAGTGTGGGGTTCATTCTGTACCTGTCAGTCTCTGGTACAGTGTGAGAGTGTGGGGTTCATTCTGTACCTGTCAGTATCTGGTACAGTATGAGAGTGTGTGGTTCATTCTGTACCTGTCAGTCTCTGGTACAGTGTGAGATTTGGGGTTCACAATGCATCCTGTGTGCAATTATGTTTGCTACATCACAGGAAGAAAGTGGGGACTGGGGAAAGGGTGCAGAGGATTCCCCAGCATGTTGTCTGGATTAGTATAAAGAAAATTGGATAACATGGATTGTGTTTTTTGAAAATCTGATTCAGAGATTCTGAGCAAAATAGACTCTTTGAGCCACACTGCCTGGCAAACCTTGGCAACCCCGATTTGACCCTAACCTAACCACAGGGTATTTCATAATTGTGAATTAACCGACCTGGTGCATCTTTGGACTGCGGGAAGAATCAGGAGGACCTGAAGAAAACTGATGCAATCCACAGGGATTAAAGGGACTCTAAAGAAGATGCAGGGGCTGAATCCTGAACTCCAATGCCCTGAGCTGTAACAGCGTCGTGCAAATCGCTACACGGTCATGGCGGGCCAGAGTGCAGTCTCCCCTGACATCAGTGTCAGCAGAGGTATCGTGGGCAGAAGGGGCTGTTCCTAATCCTGTTTGCAGCTACAAGTGGAGAGAACGTGGTATTTTATTGATGGGGAACTGAATACAATTGTCGGGAGGTTATGCATCCCTAAGAGAAACATCAAAAGCCTACAGCACAATGCAGGCCCTTCCACCCACAAAGCTGTGCATAACATGCAGTTACTTTAGAAATTACCTAGGATTACCAATAGCCCTCTAGATTTTTATGCTCCATGTACCTAATCAGGATTCTCGTAAAAAAACCCTACCGCTTCCACCTCCACCACTGTCACCGGCAGCCCATTCCAAACACTCATCAGTCAATGTATAAAAAATTACCCCTGACATCTCCTCTGGATCTACTTCCAAGCACCTTACAACCATGCCGTCATGTTAACCATTTCAGCCCTGGGAAAAAGCCTCTGAATATCCACACGATCAATGTCTCTCAGTATCTTATACACCGTATAGAGAGCGGGGTGAATCCATTTATACAGACTTGGTCTCATTAATCAAGGAAGAATCTCAATGTATTGGAATCAGTTCAGAGAATGTTTACTGGGCCAATACTGGCAGTGGACTGGTTGTCTGATGAGGAGAGTCTGGGCTTGTGATTTCTGTTTTTTACTGGCTCCATGTACTTATAAACCATAAGACCAAAAGATATAGGAGCAGAAGAAGGCCATTCAGCCCATCGAGACTGCTCTGCCACTTAATCATGGTCTGATCCTTTTCTTCCAGTCATCCCCACTCCACTGCCTTCTCCCCATACCCTTTGATTCCCTGGCTAATCAAGAACCTATGTACCTCTGTTTTAAAGTAATATTCTGTCATCCACCTGACCCGAAACAAGAGCGTGTGGGCCATTGTGGTGAACTACATATACCTGTCTGGACACGCCCCCTGATGACTGCTCCTGTGGCTCCTCCCACAGACCCCTGTATAAAGGTGATGGAGGTCTGAGCCCGGCCTCTCTGTCTCCAGGATGTAGTATAGTGGTCACTCACTGCTTGTTCCTTCTTCCAGTCAAGAAAAGCCGATATCTCGCCTTTACGTCTCAGAGTGAGTTATTGATGGTGCATCAATCATGGCAGTCAAAGCTGAAACTGGGCATGGCACCTGATGATGATGATGATGATGACGATGATTCTGTCATACCGTCTGTCATAACTAATGCAGCCTAAATAGACTTTTAACGGTAGCCATTCACCAGAAATGCACCAGAGAACAGGGAAACACTTCCCCTTCTCTCCAAGTCTGCAAACTCTTAGCCAAAGGTACTTCACACACACACACACACACACACACACACACACACACACACACACACACACACACACACACACACACACACACACACACACACACACACACACACACACACACACACACACACACACACACACACACACACACACACACACACACACACACACACACACACACACACACACACACAATAACACCCCGAACCTTCGTTTCTCGCACAGCGTACTTACAATTTTACTTCCGTCCAGAGTCTTCATTTTCGGATTATTCTCATGTTGTTTTTAATCAGCACATGTAGCCTACACCCGACCGTTGCTCAGACATATTGCTGAAGTTAACAATATTCTTCTGAATACCCTCAGTTAACCTACCGGGATGAAGATGTTTATCACAAAAAGATATGAAACTGATCATTACCGTGAAATCCACAGCATCATCTACCTCAGTCCTTCTGCCCTCATCGGAGGACCCTACTCATCCAAACCCGTTCCTTCCGAAGCATTTTCCTTTCATTTCTTGCTAAAATCCATTCCATACGATCACTGAGCTTCCCATCATCGGCTCCGCTCAGTCACATTACAGGTGGTCAAACCGTCAGCATCCGTCACTGTCGCCGCAACACTCTCCGGTTGACGAACACCACCCCCCGGTGACCGGTCGCCTTCCAGAATCCAGCTCTGATTGCCGGGTCGAGGCGTCCCCCGGATCTCTCCGCTCCACCACCCCAATTTACCGCATCGGGCCCGGGTATTCCCTATTTCGGGCTGCTTTAAAGCCGCACCTGCCGATGGGCGAGAGAATGGGACTGCGCATGTCTTCAGCTGCACGCTGTCAATCGGATATAAGGGTGGAGCCTCACTACGCATGCGTTCACCCGTCACCACTGAGCGAAGCTCTGCCAGACCTTCCCCCAATTCACTGTATTAGATTCTGAGCGGAGGTTTTAGGGACTGCGGGAGGGGCCGGATGGCTATAAACCCGGAATTAAATATATGTCCACATGGATTGTTCCCTGCAAAGTGTTTCAGGTGTCCATTTGCCTGTCTTCTCCACACATTCACGCAGCCACACTGAAGGA
The DNA here is from genome assembly GCF_048418815.1 of Hemitrygon akajei. Lineage (NCBI taxonomy): Eukaryota > Metazoa > Chordata > Chondrichthyes > Myliobatiformes > Dasyatidae > Hemitrygon > Hemitrygon akajei. The sequence goes on along the minus strand of NC_133151.1, from coordinate 32,175,330 downwards.
GACGTGCAGGAGTTGATAACTCACAGCAATAGTCCCGGTTTAATGAGTTCGGAGTGACGGATTCGGTCACTGAGTGTAACTCCGATCGGCGCTTCGATAACCACTCGCTGAGGGAGTGTCTGGGGAAAGAGGTTGAACCCAACGTCCCATGTTCTCGGAAAACTCTCTCGTTCAGGACTCAATGCAGACTTGTTCCATAGTCTCAATGATCACCTTTACTTATTGTACACAAATAGTCCTGTACATCAAGTTAATATTTGAATCAGCTAACTGTCTCCCCACGGGGGATTGAACCACCGTCTCCCACGTGGCGGGCCGCGATACTAACCACGAAACTAAAGAGGAATATACAAGGATATGGATCTGTCACACGGATTTCAGGGTACCGGAGAGCTCACAGAGTCAACCTGACGTTTGTTTGTTGAGTGTGGATCTGGCGTTTTTTATTCATCCCATTCTCACTGTGTGACTGGAGGGGTCTCAGGATTCTTTAGCGATCCCGTCACTTACTGTGTTCAACGACTGGGCAAAGGAAGGGCGCCCATCAGCGCGTGGTTTGAAAGTACAATTATAATCAGGATTTGTTTATCCATTTGGTGATGCGTGAGGCAGGATCCCATTAGAAACTCTTCGACTCGGTTATCACTCAGTCTGACTCCTGGAGTATGCTCGCTGTGGGTTGTATAACTCCGGTCTGTGGGGGATGGCGACATTAATTTACTGGAATAGGACCTGCGGCAGAGTGAGGAACGATCCGACGGAAAACTGCTTGGAGACTGATCGAGTCACAGGGACCTGGGAGAAGCCTCACTACTCAAAGCTTCTGTAACGTCATTGAGCGATGGTGGTATAGTGGTGAGCATAGCTGCCTTCCAAGCAGTTGACCCGGGTTCGATTCCCGGCCATCGCATGTTGTACATTTTTAGACTACATAATAAATAAACATCTTACATAGACACGGTCTACGCGCGACTCACGCTAATTCAAATGTAAATTGATCGTTAATTATCATTCACTGTGTCGTGGATCAGAGATGGAATTAATGTCCCTCAAGAGTTTCCCGTTAAATCCTGTTCTGACTCTAATCCAGATTCAACAAGAATGGACACTTCACAGGAAGGATCGGCAGGATTTGTAAAGCGTCTCCCGGATGTTGCCTGATTAAAGTATTTGAGCTTGTTTACCTTCTTTGGAATGTCAGAGCCTGAGAAGAAACTTGACCAAATTATGAGGTAGGAAACTATGAGACTCCGATAGGGCAGATAGTCGGAATTGGTTTCCCAAGTACAGTATTGTAGAGGGAATATATTTAAGATCGGAGTGGGAGAGAATTTAAAGGAGTTGTGCTGCTCACGTTTTTAGACGGGCTGGGGTGGGTGCTTGGAACGGGCTGCCAGGTTCAGAGACGGAAGGGTGTACGATGTTCTTAGATCAGCACATGAATATGTTAGTGTGGAGCGACATGGATAGAGACACAAAGAGAAAACAGCAGATGATGTAATTTCAAGCCGCAGAGAAAATATTGGAGGAACTCAGCAGTCCAGGCAGCATCTGTGTAAAAAAAAAAGTCGACGTTTCGGGTCCAGTCCCTTCATCCGGACTGGAGGAAAAAAAAACGATGAGGGATCAGAGTTAGACGGTGAGGAGAGGGGAGGAAGAAACACGGGGTGATAGGTGAAACCGGAGGGGTGGGGCGCTGGTGAATTAAAGACTTGAGATGCTGATTGGTGAAAGGGACACTGGGCTGGAGAACAGAGAATCTAATAGGAGAAGACTGAAGGCCATGGAAGAAAGAAAAGGGGGAGGAACACCAGGGTGAGGTGCTGGGCAAGTAACAGATAAGGTCAGAGAGGGAAAAGAGAATGGGCCTTGGTGAAGGGGGCATTACCAGAAGTTCGAGAAATCGATGTTCATGCCACCAGGTTGGAGGTCACCCAGACGAAATATAATGTGTTGCTCCTCCACCCTGAGTGTGGCCTCATCGCGACAGTACAGGGGGCCATGGGCTGCCATGTTGGAATTGGAAAGGGAAGTGGAATTAAAGCAGGAGGCCACTGGGATATGTTGCTTTTACTGGTGTACGGAGTGTAGGTGCTCAGTAACGTGGTCTCCCAATCTGTGTCAAATCTCACCGATATACAGGAGGCCACACCTGGAGCACTGGATACAGTAGATGACTGTAAAATACTCACAGGTGAAGTGTCACTTTACCTGGAAGGATCGCTTGGAGCCCTGAATGGTAATGAGGACGGATGTGTAGCGGCAGGTGTAGCACTTGTTTCACTTGCAAGGGTAAGGGCCAGGAGAGAGATCAGTGGGAGGGACGAACGCACATGGGATTTACATGGGAACCCTGCAGAAAGTAGAGGGAGGAGGGAAAGATGTGTTTGGTGGTGGCATCCCGCCGGAGATGTCGGAACTTACAGAGAATTGTGTGCTGGAGGCGGAGGAAGAGAGACCACTTTCTTTGAAAAAAAAACACGCTATCCCCTTCGCTATTGAATGAAACGCCTTATCCTGAGAGCAGATGCGGCGGAGATGAAGGCGTTGAGAGAAGGAGCTGGCATTTTTACAAGTAACGGGGTGGGAAGAGGTATGGTCCAGGTAGCTGTGTGAGTCTGTCTGGTTATAATAGACATCAGCAGATACACTGTCTTCAGAGATGAAGACAGAGAGATCGAGAAAAGGGAGGGATGTGTCAGATATGGGCCAGGTAAAAATTTGTGCAGTGTGGAAGTTGGAGGCAAAGTTAATGAAGTGGATGAGCTCCGCAGGAAACAGCAGCAATGCAGTCATTTAAGTAGTGTAGGAAACGTTAGGGAGAGATACCAATGTAGGCTTGCAAGATAGACTGTTCCAAGTAGCCGACAAACAGACAGGTAGAGCTCGGACCCATGCCAATGTCTGTGGCTACACCTTTTGTTTCTAAGAAATGGGAGGAGTCGAGGGAGAAATTATCGAGTGGGGACAAGTTCCGCCAGTCGGCGCTGAATGGTGATAGAGGGGATCTGGTTGAGTCTGGTATCCAGATGGTTCCCGAGTAGGATAAGATAGACACTTGAGTTCGCAATCTACTCTGTTATGTTGCTGCACATAATTACTTATCTGTGCTGTGCTTTCTCTATTGTTGTTAAATTTTATTCTGCATTTTGTTATTGTTTTAAATCGGTCTCTCAATGCACTGTGTAATGATTTGATCTCTATGAACAGTGTGAAAGAGGAACATTTCACTGTATGTCGGTACGTGACAAAAACAATTTTAATTCCCACTGAACGTGATGGAGCTGCAGTACGGAACGCCGGTCTCCGCACAGCGGAGCGTTTTCATGCGGGTAATACAACGCGCAGCAAAAACTGCTGGATTACCAGCGTCCCTGGGTGGGCTCGAAACACCAACCTTTCGGTTAACAGCCGAACGCGCTCACCGATTGCGCCACAGAGACAAGCTGGAAAAGGCTCCCATAAATGGTCCATTCCAGCGTTGGAAGATGCTGAATGGTAATCGATGCTGTGACCCGGCTTTTCATAGTCTGCATGAATGGTTTGCCCAGAGGGTGACGGACAACATAAAACAGAGAACGCTGGAATCACTTACTTGTCAGAATTAGAAGCGGAAATACAGATAGATTCCCAGTGCATTGATAAAACATTCGGCTACGATTACACACTTCTCAAGAAAGGGCATTTTACATCGGACGCTAGTAAAATGTAATCACTGTGTCCCGGGACGGATGAGGACAGCACCGATACCGGGGTCAGAAAAACAGGACTGTTCCAGAACTAAAAGTTGAAACTGTCGGAAATACTCCGCAGGTCAGGCAGAGTCTGTGGAGGGAGAAACAGAGTTCACGTTTCAGGTCGATGACCTTTCACAGCTCCGACCTCGCAGTTAGACGGAAGGAGTCTCACGGAGTCTCTGCAGGATGGCCTCAGCTTGGTGAAGATACCGATTCCACTCGCCCTCTCCTTTCTGACTCTTTCAACTGGAAACCTTAAATCGAGCGCAACGACAACCATTGTTTAACACTTAAAATGTGGCAGAGGCTGATGAAGCAAAAATTTCCGGAAACATTGTTCTCTGTCACCGCGTGTTACGCCGAATGACTCAGAGATACAGAGTCGCTGAGGGGAGATTTCACGAAGCTGAACACAAAGTCCCTTCCTATCGGGTGACTCTCCCTTCCCGGGATCACTGCAGATCGATTGTTCCACATCCCCAAAGAACCGATCGCTTCAACCCCAAACTCGGATATAACATGTTTAACCCTTTTCAATTTACTTTGAAAATTCGAGTTGCAATGACATTTATAGAGACAACAAAAACATGTTCCTGTCGTGGAAATTATCCCCCGTCTTCCCCGTGACAGACGGGGATACTAACTAGGAAACAAACAAGAAACCAATGCGAAAGAGCGGTTTGACATTGGGTTGTCCGAGCACAGGATACTTCAAAGGGTCACCTCGAAGTTTGTTCGTTGATTGTGGCGCTGGGGCTCTTCACACATGCACTTCTTCCTGTACGACGGGAAAGGCCTCGGAATCGCTTCCGATTCAGCTGTTCCTAGTGTAAAGCTCCCATTCCGGCCAGAATTTGTGTTGGGAGGAGGAACATTCATCAACAGGATTTAACTGATGCAGGGAAATATCTTCCTCATTTTCCACTTTGTCCACACTGGAAAGTTGGGCTCTAGTTCTACTCCCTAAATATAGACTGGCACTGACGTCCGCAGTATCAGTACTGAGGACTGAAAAGGTATGGACAAGGGAGGTGCAGCGGCACTTGCAGGACCTCTTTGAATCTGTGAAAGGACTGTATTCAGAGATTCATCTTCGCGTCTCAATGGGAACGCCACGGTTGTCACTGACTTCATCAAAACATGTGTGGATGAGTGTGTGCCTACGAAATCATACTGTATATACCTGAATCAAAAGCCTCGGATAAAGCAGAAATGCCCATCTCCGACCATCGCACACATATGATTTAATCTCGTCCTTCATTTCTGCTTCCATTATTCAACTGAAAGCCGGTGGATTCCCTTGTATCTACGCATAATGTGACAGGTCGCGCTGTTAAAACGCAATGATAAATGATGAATACAGTAGAAGATGGTTTCGATCCATCGACCTCGGGTTTATGGGCCCATCACGGTTCCGCTGCGACACTGTGCTACACAGAGTCATTGGAATTGCTGTGCCATGAATGTTGTGCAATGTTTTTTCAATGTCCCCACTGATACAGCAAGGACCCGTTCTAACTCTCCCGTATGTTACAGGCTTATCACGTATTTCAATGACGGAAATAAAAGGTGAGCCTATTTATCAACATTCATCGGCCCATTTACAATAATTCAGTGGAGATGCCGGGGATTGAACCCGGGACTTCATACATGCGAAGCATGCGCTCTCCCACTGAGCTACATCCCCACTATAAAATTTATGGTGAAATCCTCCACCTGATCCCATGAAACCATAAGATTTCGGAGCAGACTTACTCTATGTGGCCCATCGAGTCTGCACGGCCATTTGGCCATGGCTGATCCATTTTCCCCTCCTCATCTCCAGTCCCCAGCCTTCTGCCATAACCTTTGATGCCGTGTCCAACCAAGAACATATCAAGCTCTGCCTTAAATACCCCCAACGACCTGGCCTCCCCAGATGCCTGTGGTGATACATTCTACAAATTCACCTGCGTCTGCATCTCCGTTTTAAATGGACGCCCTCTACCTGCGACTGTGACCAATTATCTTTGACTTCTCCACCGTAGGGAATATCTTTTCCCACATCTACTCTGTCTAGGCCTTTCAACATTCGAAAGGTTTCAATGAGATCCCACCTCATCCCTCCAAATTCCAGTGAGTACAGACCCAGAGCTATCAAAAGTTCCTCATTTCCTCAAACAAACCTTTCCTTTCCGAAGTCATCCTTGTGAACCTCCTCTCCAATGCCAGCACATATTTTCTAAGATGAAGAGCTCAAGACCGTTCACAATACTTCCCCTTAAGGAAACCATTCTTATGTTGCCCAATCTTACCCTGTGAGACCAAGTACTCCATCATCTCACCCTTAGTCCCAAATCTGAGTAGCAAATCACAAAGGCCGGACGTTGAACGATAGAAAACAGAAGTTGAAGTGGGCGACTCCGCCTTTCGAGTCCGCTCCGCCATGCACAGTGGACAGGATTCGAACCTGCACAGAGACAACCCAATGGATTACCAGTCGGCTTCGATGACTATGTTCTCCACATGCGACTCGGACAGCAGAGATCCAGAGTCAGAGAAACAGAGTTGATCCTGAACTAAATGTGGAAATTGCTGGATATACTCAGCAGGTACGTCAGCATCTGTGAAGGGAGAAACAGTGTTCATATTGTACACAGTTATCTTTCACCCTGAACTCCATGCAGGCATTTTGGTGGAGGCGAACTAAATTATAGCGGCGCAGGGTCCTTCACGTTGCGATCACATACCCCAAGATCCCAATGTGGGACTCAGCAGCAGGGATAATGACGCCTGCCGTTTCCCTGCTGTTCTGGAGAAGGCGGAGTCGGGCTTCCTTCCTGAGGCACTGATCTACGTGTGCTGAGGGAGCTCCCACTGTGATCTCTCTTATGAAGGATGAACCGCTCTGATGGGCAGAAGGGTACAGAGTTGCCCATATTCCGCCCCCCCCCCCCGCGGGAGAATCACAAACTGTTACTGTTAACCACGCTGCTAACGAAAGAGAAAGAGAGACAAAGGGAAAACATCCTGGGACTGGAACATCTGCTTCAGATAAGGGAGAGATAACACCGGGAGAGAGAGACTTGTTGACCCACCATATTATGACTCCTGAAAGACTCATGGCTCCGGAGCGGACTGTTTACTTGTTCCAATCTGTTCATTAAAATTCCTCAGTGGACAGCCGGAGTGGGCTGGTTTGATGAACAAAGCCATTCAAAACTGATTGACACCTGAGACCCCGTGGGTGGGGATAAAAGTGAGGTCTGGGGAGACACCTCTTAGACACATCAGAAGACACACTAGTGAGCATTGATTGAGTGTTGGAACCCACGAGATGGTGTGGGGCATCGGGGACCGAACAAAGGATCGGTCAGTTTGACTCACGGTGTTGTAGCAGGGCCGATGGGGGCTTGTGTGTGTGTCCACCCTTGCCTGGGTGACGAGTCCACCACAGAAGAGCGGTCTAGCTGAAGGATAGAGGGGTCATACCTGAATGGCCACAACAACACATCGACGGATCAAGAACGTAAAGGAAGGTTAGCCTGGCTGTAGCTGTTACTGTTTGCTCTCTCTCTCTCTCTCTCTCTCTCTCTCTCTCTCTCTCTCTCTCTCTCTCTCTCTCTCTCTCTCTCTCTCTCTCCAACAATAACAACAAAACCGCCAACAATATTGATTATTATTATTATTATACCCACACTTTTAGGTTTAGTATTGCTAACGTGTATTATCTATATATTTGCATTGTTGATATTGATTTGTATATTTTACTAATAAACTTTGTTGGAAAATAGTACCACCAGACTCCAACGGATTCTTCTATCTTTGCTGGTCAGACACTCAGTTACGGGGTACGTAACATCTCAAAGATGGAGTTCCAGGACAGTGGTCTGGTGCCCTGGCACAGATGGACATCGAAAGTGTGCAGGGTAGCAGGGCCGGCGTCCGGACTTGTTTCATTGTTGTCCACTCTGATCCATCCGACTGCCTGGCTGGGCCGCTTCTGAGGGCGATCACCAGATTACAATTTTGCCGTGTGATAGACTTACATCCAGTGGAAAGCAGGTGAGGTTGTGTGCTCCGAGAATTCAATAATCTTATAAAAGCCAGATATAAGCAATAAATAGTGGGCAATAGGAACTCGGAGAACACGTTCAAAGTCCAAAATAGTATCATTATCTAATTACGTATATGTCACCGTCTCCTACTCTGGCATCCGTGTACCTGCTGTCCTTCAGAGTAGATCTGAGCAATACAACAGTATCAATGAACAAAACGCTACACCATTAAAACCATTAATGTCCTCAAATCTCTCCGCTTCCTTCTGGATATCAGACCCAACCAGCTCTCCTCTACCACCATTCACCTCCGTCTGGCGGAACGTCCCCACCCAATACTTTCTCCTTCGACTCCTCCCATCTCCTTCAAACAAAAGGTGTAGCCGGAGACACTGGCATGGGTCCCAGATATGCCTGTTCGTCGGCTACGCAAGCCCCCATTGGTACCTCTCCCTAACTTTTCCTACGCTACATAAACGACTGCATTGCTGCTGTTTCCTGCACCCATGCGGAGCTCATCCACTTCATCAGCTTTGCCTTCAACTTCCAACCTGCTCTCAAATCCACCTGTCTCTGCCTCTGAAGACAGCTCGTCTACTGACGTCTATTTTGAACACAGGGACTCTCACAGCTACCTGGACTATACCTCTTCTCAGCCCGTTACTTGTAAAATGTCACAGCATCTGCTCTCAGGATGAGCCGTTTCGTTGAAGAACAAATGAGATTATCGTCTTTTTTTTCAAAGAAATGGCCTTTCCTTCCTCCACCATCAAAGCTGCCCTCAACAGAATCTCTTCCATTTTGTGCACGACTGCCACCACCCCATCCTCGCGCCCCCCACCAGGGATAAGATTCGTCTTGCCCTCACCTACCTCTCCCCTCTCAGCCTCCAGCACACCATTCGCTGTAATTTCTGACATCTTCGGCGGGATCCCACCACCAAACACATCGTTCCCTCCCCCCTCTACTCTCTGCTTCCTACAGGGATCGGTCCCAACGTGAATCCTGTGTGCGTTCGTCCCTCACACCTTTCCCTCTCCTGGCCTTTATCCTTGCAAGTTAAACAAGTGCTACAGCAGCCCCTACACCTCCTCCCTCACTGACATATATGGTCGCCAGCAGTCCTTCCAGGTAAGTTGACACTTCTCCTGTGAATTATTTGGGGTCATTTGCTGTATCCAGTCCCAGTCCCAGTCCCGACCTAATCTGGTCGCTCAAAACCACCACTTCAGTCAAAGAGAGCACTATAGCGTCACCACTTCCTGCGCAGAGTGAGGCCAGCGAGGTTTCCTCAGCCTCTATTCTAACTATATTTGTTTTACAGGAGCAGCACTGATAGTGTTCTAACCACTTGCTTTTCCATCTATTTCGCGATTTCCAAGGCATCTGACGGCAAGACCCTACAAAGCATTGCGAGGACTGCTAACTGGCAGAAGCTCAGTTTCACAGCGAGACCCAGTGAGTTGCGGACTTCTCAACACGACGGAATTCTGACCTTCATTCGATCATATGGTCGGATTGGGAGGAGAACGAGACTCGGGATTGGACAAAATAAATCCCGGAGTGTGAGTGTTTTGTCCGCTGCACTCCAGACTGTGGCCACTCCTAGTAACATCGAAGGCTGTCCAAAATTACACACGCAAACTACTGGATGAAACCAACAGGTAAGGCGGCATTTTTGTAGGGTCTCGTCCTGGAATATCGACTGTATCAGACTCTCCATAGATGCTGCCTGCCCTGATGATTTCCTCCAGCATTTTGTGTGTTGTCTTCTCAATTTCCAGCAGTTACAGAATCTCCTGTGTTTATAATCGAAATAACACCCGAAAACAAAGAGAAGGAAGATAAAGAGACGAAGAAGGTCCTCTTACCCATCGAACAAATAAAATAGGGCTTCCGCTGGAATTCCGATGTCTTCCCAACCCCACACCAACACTCTGCAATTCCGTGTCTCTCAGGCCCCATCACCAGTTATTGAGTCCTCGGAGACTCCATCTTCCTCTCCCTCTTTCCTGAACACCCCTAACCTCCCTTCCCTTCAGGCGCTACCAACCAGCTTCACCCCTCCAATCCCAGCTCTCATCCATACCGGGTCTTCGTCATCCACTGCGACCTTCCCCTCTCTGAGGCAGAATATTCTCTTTCCAGTAAGAGCCTCACCTTTGTACCCCTGCGGCCACACCTCAGTGACTTCCCCGCCCGCCATGACGCTCAGCTCTTGTTCCGTTGCCCCCGTGTGCGGGCCTATTTCTTCCCTAAGGACTCTTCACCCAGCATCGATAACCTCTTCTCTCGTCCTCAACCTGGACACCCCGTTTTGGTCTGCTGCCTGCTCTGGATCTTTTCATTCCCAACTACTCAAAGGACATGAAACGTCTCGACTTCACCAGTTCTCTCTCCAAATCCTACTCACTGCTTCCAAACCTTCTGCTCTCCACTTTCTCCGCACTAATCCTCAACTCATCATCAAACACGCAGATAAGGGGGTGCTTGCAGTAGTAGTGGCGGACTGACTCTACCTTGCTACCAGCGACAGCTCCAGGCACCTACTTTTACATAGTCCCCGAACAATACCACACTAAGGAGCACCAGACCATTTCACACACATCGTCACTGATCTTATTAACTCTGTGGCTCTCCCATCGACTGACACGATCCACATAGTCCCCTTACCCCGCACCTCCCGTTTCTAGCGCAAGATTCACAAACCTGTCTGTCCAGGTAGGCCCATTGTTTCTGTTTGTTTCAGCCCCAGTGACCTTAGCTCTGTATACGCGACTCAGTTTTATCCGCACTGGTACAGTCCCTTCCTACATACAACCGTGACACTTCACACGCTTGTGATCTTTTAAATGCTTTCAAGTTCCATGGCCCCGATCATAATATATTCACTTTGGATGTCCAGTCCCTATATACCTCTACTGCTTACCAGGAAGGCCTCAAAGCTCCCGCTCCCATCTGGACACAAACAGCTCCCCTTCACTATCATTCATCCCCGTCTGACAGAACGTCCTCACTCTTAATAAATTTTCCTTCGGCTCCTCTCACTTCCTTCAATCAGAAGCGGTAGCCATGGACACTCGCATGAGTCCCAGCTATGCATGCCTGTCTGTGTGCTATGGGGAACAGTCTATGTTCCAAGCGTACATTGGTAACGTTCCCTAACTTTTCCTACGCTACATCAACGACTGCATTGCTGCTGTTTCCTGCACCCATGCAGAGCACATCTACTTCACCAGCTTTTCCTGCAACTTCCACTCTGACCTCAAATTTACCTGGTCCATCTCCGACATCTCCTCCCCTTTATCGATCTCCCTGTCTCTATCTCTGAAATCAACTTATCTACGAATGTATATTATCAACCGGGAGACTCTCACAGCTACCTGGATTATACCTCTTCCTACCCTGTTATTTGTAAAACTGCCATTCCCTTCACTCAGTTCCTGCATCTCCGTCACATCTGCTCTCAGGACGAAGCGTTTCATTCGAGAACGAAGGAGATATCGTCTTTTTGTCGAAGAAAGGAGCTTCCCTTCCTCCCATCATCAACGCTGCCTTCAACCAAATCTCTTTCATTTTGCGCACATCTATGCTCACCCCAATCTCCCGACATTCCAGCAGGGATAGGGTTCGTCTTGTCCTCACCCACCTCCCCACCAGACCGTGTCCAGCACACAACTCTCTGGAACTTCCGCCATCTCCAGCGGCATCCCAGCACCTAACACATCCTGCACTCTACTCTCCACTTTCTGCTCCCCACCTGAATCTCTTGTCCGTTCGTCTCTCCCACTGATCTCTGTCCTGGCACTCATCCTTGCAAATGAAACAACTGCTACCTCCTCCCTCACTACCATTCAGGGCCAAAAACAGTCCTTCCAGGTGAGGACACAGTTCACCTGTGAATCCATTGGTATCATCATCTACTGTACCCAGAGCTCTCGGTATGGTCTACTGCATATTGGTGCAACCTGACTCAGAATGGAAACTCGCTTCGCAGAGCACCTACACTGCGTACACCAGAAAAACCCCCAACATATCCCAACGGCCATCCATTTTAAATCCACTTACTTTTCCAATTCCGACAGGTCAGTCCATGGCCTCCTGTACACTCGCGATGAGGCCACGCTCAGGACGGAGGAACAACAGATTATATTACGTCTGTGTAGCCTCCCACCTGTTGGCATTAATTCGATTTCTCCAAACTTCCGGTAATGCCTTTTCCTTCACCAGTCCCCATTCCCTTTTCCCTCTCTCACCTTATCTCTTTACCTACCCATCACCTCAGTCACGGGAACCCACACCCCTTTTTTTTCTCTTCCATGGACTTCTGTCCTCTCCTATCAGATTTCCTGTTCTCCAGTCCATTATATCTTTCACAAATCAACGTTCAATGTTTTTACTTCACCACCCCGCCGCCGGTATCATCTATCACCTTATGTATCTTCCTCCACTCCCCCCACGCTCTAACTCTGATTCCGCATCGATTTTTTCTCCAGTCCTGATGAAGGTCTCCGCCCGAAATGGTGACTGTACTCTTTTCCATCGATGCTGCCTGGCCTACTGAGTTACTCCAGCATTTTCTGTGTTTCTTGGATTTTCATTATCTGCGGTTTTCTCTTTGTGCCTCTATTCACCTCGCTTCACTATTGCATATTCATGTGCCGATCTAAACACATCGGATATCCTTCCGTCACAATGTTCCAGTTGTCAACATCTCAGAGGATCTGTCCGGGGTCCAACATATTGATGCAATCACAAAGGAAACACATGAGTGTTTCTGCGACGGTGGGAGTTTAAAGATATTTGATATGTCATCAAAAACTTTAAAAATCCCAGAGATATTCGAAGAACCACATTCTAACTGTTTGCTTTACATTTTGGTGCAGAGCCTCCAGTACACAAGAGCGAAAGAAGCTGCTGTGAATTGCTGAATCTGCCGGCTTCATCGCGGAGACAAACCCACTCCTTCGAGGATATCTTCAAGAGCAGGCGCCTCACAGAAGGGGCACCCCTCTCTAAGGGCCCTTACCACCAAGAACACGCTCTTTACCCGTTGCTACCATTAGTATGAAGGTGCTGGAGGTGGAAGAAAAACATGTAACTATTGAGCATACTGCCTCGCCACAAATGGTATGCCATGAGTCCAGATAACAACACAAAAAATGACACAAAATATGATCAGCTCCGCTGCTATCTACCAACGCATTGATGGGGTGGACCTGCTGTAGCTGTTGTTGATAATATCCATCAGTGTCTTGCGATCTGAAAATATGCCGACAAGTACAAATATTTGCATCCTTGGTTGTATCCGGAACGGCCACTACATCAGAGCGCCCCTCGATCTTACTGGATTTCATTCCAGCTGTGAAGCCTGATGGGCTCTATTTGGATTATTTATTTTGCTAATATGAATGTTTGTATGTGGCAAGAAGCGAGGAAGCAATCAATGTGACTGAAGATGACAGAATCCTTCAGACATCAATTTCTGTCGTTTGTATCGGGAGAAGGTGTGAATACCGGGAAATAACCGGAAAGCACAGGAAATGGAGTGGCTGTGAATTACATGATGGAAATATGTAATGCAGCAGTGAAGCAAGAATCTGAAACTTCATAACAGAAGCAGGATTAACATCGGCAGTGTTTAAAATAAAATAACAGGTGGTATCGAAATGGCGCTAGGAATATTTCTAAATGCTTATAATAAGAAGCCGAGGAAAACAACAACAAAACAAAATAGATGCAGAACACGAAAACAAAATCAAAACACTATGGAACCACATAAACGATGAATAATGAAACGAGAACGAGACGGAATCAAAAGGGATCTCAGCCAGTAAAGAATAATGTTGAAAAGTTATAGTAAAGGTAAAAAAAAACGAACAAAGCGATTTATATTGCCGTTGAAATTATAAGCAGGAAATAAGTAGTGAGGTTCGCGTGAATGACAAGAACACCAAATTTGTGTTTTCTATGAATGATTCGAGATCAAGGTTATGGGGCTAAAGTGATGTTGCAGAAACAATGGACGGGTAAGGTGTGTGGCCATGAAGAATGTCAATAATTCACCTCTTACATTTTTTTGTGTGAAAATTGTGTTGGTGAGGATATACGGATGTGGATAGTAGATGGATTTATCATTATTTACTAATTATTCCGTGATGCAATGATACTATCAGAGGAAAAGGGGTATTTGCAGAAACTCCGGTGTAAAACTGTAGTTGGCAAAACGCACTGGCTAGATCAAACCTGGTTTGGGGAAAGTTCTTAGAAATATTAAGTGGAGGCAAAGCATCGCTGACTCGTGAAGAAGACTGAGTTGATGAAGGATAAGGGTTTTGGAAAGGATATTTGAGTAACTTGGTTGAGGTTTAACTGAAGGTGGAAGAGAGAAGGTCATTGAAAAGAAAACGGCCAATGTCGTCTTAGGAGATTTTTGGAAATGTTACGTCAAAGTTGCAGAGCAAAGACAATCTTACAAATTAAAGCCGAACCAATGAAATCCGTTGTGACAACACGGGGAATATATTTCCAGAACAACCGTTCTTCATTTTACATTTTTAAAATTTCTATATTGTACAGAAATACGCTTTCCTGCCTCTTTCTCCCACCCCCACTCCGCCATTATCTATCCACTCGGAGAGCCCAGACTGAATGTTCCCTCCGAATTACACAGTTTCTCTGTCCAGCTCAGATGTTCGGATGGACTCGAAACTCCACGGGGCAACGCCAGTCAACTTAACCAGAAGGCTACGACTACAGGTATATCTAGGGATGGACATCCAGAAAATACTCTCCACTGGATGCACTAAATGCGTCTCCAGACGTACGGGAATAGCACCAATTCCCCGGTCATGATTGTTACTGGGCTATAAAGAGAAAGTGTTCGAAATACTTCGCGGAGGATGAAACAGAGCCGATGTTTAAAATCAATTACCCATTCACCTGATCTTTTGATGGACAGTTTTGGACTGTCAGGAACGGGGCTCCAGGATTTCGATCCGGTGTCCAAGGAGTGATAACGATGCGGGGTTTTGCAAGGTCTCCACTGGAAGGTTGGAATGGTTTCAAACTTCGCGTCCTTCCTGATCCATATGGCGAGTTTTCTGCGTGGATTCAGAGGGCGGTCACCAAGCAACCGCATTGATGTAGGCTGGAGTTACACCCCGCACCGAGCGGGCGAGGACAGCGGGTTGCATTCTGCAGTAGCCCGGTGTCGGTAGGGGGATCATCAAAGGAAATGAAAAGTCCTGGTGGTCACATTTGGGACGGGCATGATTATGCCACTAAGCGTGCGGTAGATGTTCACTTGGGATGTTCTTTTCTCTCTTTCAGAGATATTGGCTTGGCAATTTTCGATTTCCTTGGAGCAGTGACGGCTGGAATGTAGTGGGCATATTTTATGTACACAACTTGTGAGGATTATAGATTCATAGTTAATAGAAAGCGTTTCAACCTGGGGGCACGGGGTTTAAACCGTGGAAGGGAAGAGATGCAAGGGTGGGAACCAAAGAGTCGATTATTGACTGCAGGATGAAGAACTGGAGATCTGTTAGCTTGTCTTCATCAGGACATCGGGGAGGAAGAAGACCGGTAACTTTAAATTCCTTGGCGTTATCGTATCAGAGGATCTGTTCTGGGACCAGTACATAAGTACCATCATAAAGACTGAACGACAATATCCCTCCTTTGTTAGAAGTTTCAGAAATAAGACTTCTCTCTCTCTCTCTTTCTCTATCTATCTACCTACCTACCTTTTTTTTAACGATATGTATTAATTTCTATGCTGGAAAACACGATGCTAAGCGGAGAGTGGCTCTCCCTGCTACTGCAGCTCTGTGTTCATTGGAAATAAAATTGTTTTTTTTATCACACCTACAGAGAGAGTGAAAAAAACCCATTTCGTTCATATTATTCATGGAGATCAAATCATTAAACTGTGACTTGAGATCAGACAAGATAACGCAATAACAGAATGCAGAATAAAGTGTAACAGGGGCAGAGGAAGCAAGGTGCAGGCGAATGATCAGGTGCAGTATCATAACGAGACAGATTGTGAGGTCAAGTTGCTATCTTAGCGTATTAGGGAACCACTCAATGGGTATCAGAGCGTGGCAGAAACTATCTTTGAGCCTGTGGTACATGCGTTCAGGCGTTTGTGCAGACTGGTGAGTAGAAGAGGGGATGAGTGATATATTCTTGTCAAGTGCTTTTCCTCGGAGCGACGTCCCTTGAACATACGCATATACCGGGTCTAATGTGGTTTTGATTTAATTTGGGCCCTCGATCATTCAGTTGGAGTCTAATTAGTTTAATCTCACATAGCTTATTATGGGTTCCGGAAGAGACGTGAACATGACGATCAACTATGATCGCACCGAATGGCGGAGCATGCTGGAAGGACCATTTGGTTGTTTCCATCAGCTGTTCTCTGTGTTTCAGTGTCTGCTTTGTGCTCGTCATGATATATAGGAAGGGTTGGACTTCTGAAACTTATCGAATGTAGTGGGGACGTAGCTCAGTGTTCGAGCGCATGCTTTGCATATATGAGGTCCCGAGTTCAATCCCGGCATCTCCACGTTGATTGCTTTTGAACTTTTAACAATGAAGGGTTTAGGGAAATTTCCTGCAAAGGATCAGTCACTAACGAGCGAAAATCTTCTAGGGGTATCCCATCCACTGCCAGCAACCTCATAGTTCCCACACCCTGCACTTTCCATTTCTATCTCCTATCCAAGGTCCACAAAACTGCTTTTCCAGGTAGCCTCAGCTTGCTCCTGCCCCACCGAACTCATGTCTGTATACCTTGACACTGTTTTACCCCACCTTGTTCAATCCCTTCCCACTTATGATCCTGACGCTTCTCACGCTTCAAATATTTTTCAATAGATTTTAAGTTCCCTGGACCACGCCGCTTTATTTTCACCATGGACGTCCAGTCCATATATACCTCCACCCCCACCAAGAATGCTCTCCGCTTCTTTTTGGATTCCAGATCTAACCAGTTCCCCTCTAGCACCACTCTCCTCCGTCTAACGGAATTAGTCCTTACTCTCAATAATTTCTCCTTTGGCTCCTCCCACGTTCGGCAAACCAAAAGTGTAGCCATGGGCACCCGTATGGGTCCCAGTTATGCCTGCCTTTTCTGTTGGCTTTTTGGAACAGTCCATGTTCCGAGCCTATACTGGTATCTGACGCCAATTTTCCTTCTCTACACCGACGACTGTATTGGCCCTGCCTCCTGCACGCATGCTGAGCTCGTTGACTTCATTAACTTTGCCCCCAACTTTCACCCTACCCTCAAATTTACCTGGGCCATTTCCGACACCTTCTTTCCCTTTCTTGATCTTTCTGTCTCCATCTCTGGAGACGGTCTATCTCCTGATATCTACTATAAGCCTATAGACTCTCACAGCTACCTGGACTATTCCTCTTCCCACCCTGTCTCTTTCAAAAATGCCATCCCCTTCTCGCAATTCCTCCGTCTCCGACGCACCTGCTCTCAGGATGAGGCTTTTCATTCCAGGACGTAAGAGATGTCTTCCATTTTTTAAAGAAAGGGGCTTCCCTTCTTCTACCATCAACTCTGCTCTCAAACGCATCTCTCCCATTTCCCGCACATCTGCCCTCACCCCATCCACCCGCCACCCCACTCGGGATAGGGTTCCCCTTGTCTTCACCTACCACCTTACTAGCCTCCGGGTCCAACGTAACTTCAGTAACTTCCGCCACTTACAACGGGATCCCAGTACCAAGCACATCTCTCCCTGCCGCCCCCACCCTCCTTTCTGCTTTCCGCAGGGATCGCTCCCTAAGCGACTCCCATGTCCATGTGTCCCACCTCCCCATCCCTTTGCACCGATCTCTCTCCTGGCACTTATCCTTGTAAGTGGAATAAGTGCGACACCTGCCCTTACACTTCCTCCCTCACCACCATTCAGGGCCCCAGACAGTCCTTCCAGGTGAGGCGACACTTCACCTGTGAGTCGGCTGGTGTGGTATACTGCGTCCAGTCCTCCCGGTGTGGCCTTTTATATATTGGAGAAACCCGACGCAGACTGGGAGACCGTTTCGCTGGACACCTACGCTCTGTCCGCCACGGAAAGCAGGATCTCCCAGTGGTCACATACATTAATTCGACGTCCCATTCCCATTCTGATATGTCTATCCATGGCCTCCTCTACTGTCGCTATGAAGCCATATTGTTGGAGGAACAACACCTTATATTCCGTCTGGGTAGTCTCCAGCCTGATGGCATGAACTTCAGTCAATGCCCCTCCTCCGCTTCTTACCCCATCCCGGATTTATTTATTCTTACCCTCTCCTTTCTTTTTCTCTCTACCCATCACTCTTTGCCTATTCTCCATCTTCCTCTGGTGCTCCCCTCCCTCTTTCTTTCACCCTAGGCCTTCCGTCCCATGATACTTTTCCTTCTGCAGCTCTGTATCCCTTTTGCTAATCACCGTTCCAGCTCTTAGCTTCATCCCACCCCCTCTGGTCTTCTCCTTTCATTTTTGGATTTCCCCCTCCCCCTCCTACTTTCAAATCTCTTACTATACTTTCTTTCAGTTAGTCCTGACGAGGGGTCTCAGCCCGAGCGGACGACAGTGCTTCTTCTTATAGATGCTGCCTGGCCTGCTGTGTTCCACCAGCATTTTGTGTGTGTTGCCGCTTTCTTTATACTAGTGTTTTAAATGTTTTACCTCTAATCATAATGTGTTTTTTTGCCTAGCGACAGTGTGGATTATGTTAATATTACTTTGTATAGCTGTGCACTAAATACAGTTCCTGTATTTAAACATTTCAGGCTATGTCTAGATGCAGACTTGACTTAGACAACAACTATAAAGTTTTGGAGGATAAGTGTAAGAGCTTATTAACTTTATGCGTTATTTGGCTGGATATAAGTATGGTGTCCTATTGGAATACGGTTGTATGATTTATTGGGGAGGCAACGTTTTATGGCTTGGATCAGTGCACGAGGAATTTGTAGAGGAGCGTTCCTGACACTGTTGGAGGTGTGTTGGCCGTTGAACCAATAGAGATATTTCGAGCCGCTGAGTGAGACTTCTGGACGTCGTTTGTAGGGCAGGGGCGTCCAATTTGACATATTCTGTTTTATTCGATTGTTGAAAATATACCAGCAGAGTTGATAAATATTTTGTCCTGATAATGAGAAAATACATGCCGGAGTATGGTCTTGGGAATTTGCGGACAGGTCCGTCTGTGGCCTCGTCATGTGTTCCCCCGGGAAATGTTCCAGATGTAGGACTGGGTTTGAGAGTACTGGAGGATGGACAGGATCTTGTGGGTGGTGAGAGAGTGTCTAGTCATTTATGCCAGCAGTATTTTCCATTTTTGTCAATCTTTGCAGATGGTTCCAAGGACCCACTTAGTAACTGAGTGGGCTCCCGGATATTTATCACCTGGATTAACACTGAGGTGCGAAAAATGCTGACCAATGGGTTGTCTGTACCTCAGAATTTATGACCATTATCATGCGTCTTCAATGGGTTGAACCCGTTAATCCAAACAGAGTAGTGATCTGCTCAGACTCTGCCTTGGTACTGCAGGGATTGGAATTGAAGTGTTCAAAGAGACCTGATCTGTGGATGGAGGTGTATTATAACCTATATGTTTTAGAGAGTGTGGGAGTGGTTGTACAGTTTTTGTTGGGCACCTGCACATGTGGGTGTATCGGGTAATGAATGGGAAGATGTTACAGCAAAACAGAGACTTACCAAGTCTGAGGTAGATCTTAGTTAATATAGGAAAGTATGAAGGCAAATCTTGCATATGGGAAATGGCAGAGATTATGGGATAGGAGTGCGACAGGGACTGGTTAGTACAGTTTGTTTCTATCATTTCAGGTGAGGTGTCGTTTAGAAAGAAATAAGAGGGAAGATGTGTAGTTCATGAAACTAAGGTTCGGGCCTATAGGTTTGCACTCCACTTTGGCACTTGTTGGTAAGCATGAAAATGAGTCGTGTGGACTTTGTAAAGTCCAAGAGACGGTGGAACATGTGATTATGATGTGCCACAGATATTCTTTGGGAAATGGCAAGCTGTTTAGGCAATTACTGCCTAGATCTGGGGTGCCTCGTTTGCAGGGTATTCTGTCACCTCAGGCAAGAACGGTTAAGCCGTGTGGGACTCTGGTGAACTTTTTAATTAAAATAGATTTGGAAGGCAGTATCTAATCCCGGTCCTGCCTCCCTTGACACTCCCTTAGGGAAGTTAGTGGCAATGCACCTTCCCGATAGTTGAAAGTTGTCATTAGCACAACACATGAAGACGAAAGGCAGGTTCGGGCGCGGGGCAGCGGCCAAGCTCCATGGAAGGGTGAACATTTTGGATCCTGTGGTGGAGTTGAAGCTTTCTACCAGAGCAGGGCGGTATTGATTTGACTGAACTGGGGTCGGTCTGTACTTGCTGTGGTTTTGTAGAATGACAAAAATTGTAATAGGCTTCTTCGGTAGTTTGCAACTGGATGTGCAGGGATGAAGAAGGCGGAAATATGAGCTGTACCTTTCCTTCTGTTATTGCATGTTTATGTGGGTCTGCTGGTGGAATCTGGCGGACCTGACAGCTCCCCCACTCTCGGCATCACCCTCTGCTCATCCTGCCTGCTGCCCCGGTAAGAGCTTGTGCCTTAACACTCAATACAGTTATGACAGTCCAGCACAGGGAAAGGCCCTTCAGCACACAATATCAGTACCGACCACAATGCCAAATTCATCTGATCCCATTTGCCTGTTTCCCTCCAATACCTGCCACTCCGTGCCTGACTAAGCTCCTTTTAAACATTACTGTTGTATCAGTTTCCCTGGCAGCATTTTTCAGGCACCTACTAGTCTCTGAGGGGAGTTAGAAACTGGTCTCCTAAATCTATTTTAAAAATGCCCTCTGTCCCTTTAAATTTCAAGGTCTGCCCTTGAATCAATGACATTTTTCGCCTGTACAAAAAGGCTCTGTCTACCTTATTTATTTGAAAGCTATCTGATCAGCCTTTGGATCTCTGCAGTAAACAATCAGTGTTTGTTCAATCTCATGTTACAACTCAACTCTCCTTCCTGTGATGTGGCAACCAGATCTGATCACAAGACTCCAAAAATGATAGAGCTGCAACATGGTTTTCCTATTTTTATCAATCCCTTTGCCATACTGTACAGTTTTGACATTTTCAGGAGGATTGTTTTTACAACCCGAGATCCCCCAGTACCTCTGTAGTGTTTTCATTCAAGTGTAAAAACTCTGAACTAAACACCGTTCTAAACCGTAGTCGATGAGGCACGATCCCAGTAAGATTAACCGTTTACTGTTCACTCTTCTACATTAACGTATGGTGAAAACTGTTGATAAAACAATACAAAATGTATACATTATTTGTTTCCTTCTTGGCATCGCATTTACATCATAAATACTCGTAAAAGTAAAACTACAACAAACTATATTACATTAAAGTACAACATACAGTCAGAATCTACCTACGCCATCGACTGGATTTAAATACACTTCACAAACTATCCGGCAACGCTTTCAATAACATAAGAAAATAAACTTTATTAACCGTCATTACTTTTAACAGAATCAGCGTTAACATTTTTACTTCAACATATCGATTATCTTATAAACGGCTTTGCTTCTATGATGTTTCATAGTGCGTAGAATGAAAAATTTCTCGCGCTGATCCTGCACACACAAGCCCCCTCCTTCCCGTTTCTGCAAACCGGTATTTTCCCACAAGACGCGGCGAAACCGGGTGTGACGTCATTGCATGCCGTGATACATAAAAGGCAACCAATTTATTTTCAACAACCTTAACTTTAACCAGAAAATAATTACAAACGAAATACTAAAGCGAAAATGTAATAAAGCTAAACAAATGCCTTAAGGTCAACACACTCCCCGCCTGACCTTTGTAAGGTCACTATGAACATAATAGAGACCTTCAGTCTCTAGATCATTCTTTAGGTAGAAGTAGAACGACTTCTGCAACTGGCCTTTGGTAAGTTTTCACATCACCTTGGTCAGAAGTTTTCAACTCAACCTTCCTGACAAGTCCATCACTACCAGGGAATGTGGCAGTGATTCTGGCCATTGGCCAGCAGTTGCGGGCGATCTGCTTGTCCCTTAGCAGGACTAAATCTCCAACGTGAAGATTCCTGCGAGATTCTGTCCACGTTTGTCTGTGTTGCAACAGAGGTAGATATTCATGTCTCCAACGGGACCAGAACTGATTTGCGAGAGCCTGAACCTGTCTCCATTGCTTTGTGTACAAGTCCTTGTCCGAGAAGTCCCCAGGTGGAGGAGGAACTCCTGCCTTCTGCGTAAGGAGCATTGATGGCGAGAGTATGAAGGGGTTTTCGGGGTCAGAAGACACAGGTAGGAGTGGTCGTGCATTTATAATGGCTGTGACCTCTGCCATTAGTTTACACAGTACTTCGTGAGTCAGTCGGGAGCGTTGCTGCAGAAACATTGAATCAAGAATTCTTCTGGCGATACCAATCATCTGCTCCCATGCGCCTCCCATGTGAGAGGCGTGTGGTGTGTTGAACTCCCAGTTGCATCCCTGCTGACTGAGGTACCTTTGCACCGTTTTGTCCATCCCGAGCTCCTTGGATGCTCCAACAAAGTTCGTGCCACAATCTGACCTTAACTGTTTTGCAGGGCCTCTTAGTGCAAAGAAGCGCCTGAGAACGTTAATGCAGCTGGATGAATCCAAAGATTCGCTAACCTCAATGTGCACCGCCCTTAAACTCATGCAGCTGAACATGATGGCCCACCGTTTGCTCTCTGTTTGTCCTCCCCTGGTGCGTCTAGTGATGATAGTCCAGGGACCAAAAACATCAAACCCCACATATGTAAAAGGAGGGCAGGCATTGAGGCGTTCTGGTGGGAGGTCCGCCATACGTTGAGCTTCCATCTTCCCTCGCAGTTTCCTGCAGGTTACACATTTGTGGAGGACTGAATTGATCAGTGTTTTCCCTCCCAAGATCCACAGTCCCGCTGCCCATTTTGCTCCCTCTGTCAGGTGACGGCCCTGATGCCTTACCTCTTAATGGTGATGGCGAGTAAGCAGTAAAGATACATAGCTGTCTTTGGGCAGGATTACTGGGCTCGTTTCTGCAGCTGAAAGGTGAGAGTGTATTAACCAGCCTCCAATGCAAATGAGATCGTTCTTCAGGATCGGGCTGAGTTTCCTCAAAGGGCTGTCCTTTGGTATTGATTTAGTAGCTTAGAGAGTCGAAAACTCCCTTGCAAAAGCTGCTATTTGAGTTGCTTTAAAGATAATGTCCTTTGCCTGGGCCAATTCGTCCGCAGTGCGAGGTAAATTACATTTGTGCCATCCCTTGCATTTACTATTTCGGGATGAGTGTTTGTGGGATCTGGCCATGTAAATAAGGAACGCAAGTCGTCTCACTAAGGAATTCAAAGTGGAGAACCGCTGAAAGCGTTCGGTGATACGTATTGATTCTTCGAGGTAGGTGACTCCTGTTTGTATTTGCGGCCGAATGTCCGAGTCTCTTTCGGGTTCGATCAGCTCAACTGTCTCGCTCATTTGAGTTTTTTCTGTTGGTGGCTGATACAGGAAAGGGGGTCCAGTGAACCAGGATGTCTGCGCCAGACGGGATGCAGGTAAGGATCTCGAAGCATGGTCTGCAGGGTTTTCCTCTGTACGTACATAATGCCATTGTTTGGGCTTTGATAACAGGCGGATACTTTGAAACCTATTATGAACGTCGACATAGAAACGTTTTGATTCATTATAAATATAACCAAGCACTACTTTGCTATCCCTGTAGAACTTGGTGTCATCCAGCTCTAGGTTTAGCTCGTTCTCGATACGATCTGCCATTTCGGACAGCTCGGACAGCTGCGCACAGCTCAAGTCTTGGAATTGTCGGCTCGGGCCGAGGAGCGAGCTTCGCCTTACCAGTTACAAATCCTACCTCAGCTTGACCATCCTTCTCAACTACTTTCAAGGAAGCAACCTTGACTCTGCTACATTAGCAGATGAGTTTGCCTTAACCCACAAGGTTAAGTTTACCCCGAGTAAGACCGTCCAAAAGACTAGCATGTATAGACAGGGTAAACCAGAAATCAAATCCGGGACTAAGGACAGAAGTAAGGATGAAGCGAAGCAATAAAAGGAGAAACATTCTGGTCCTACTTGTCGCTAGTGTAGGAAACATGGTCATGTCATGGCTAACTGTTTCCTCTTAAAGAAGAAGAAAGAAAAGGAGGTCGTCCCAGATGCCTGTATTCAGCGTGTTGAAACACTCATAAGCCCACAGGCTTCTGATTAGGGGCGGAGATGTCTGACCGAGTTAGGAAAGACTTCGATCCTTTTATGCCAGAGAGGTTAATTGCAGTAAAGGAAGGGTCAACCCCGGAACCAGTATCTATCGCAGAGATACTGGGGCTTCTCAATCACCTATATTAGACAGTGTTCTGAGGTTTAGTGATGAGACTGCCACTGGTGAGGTAACCCTTATTCGAGGTATTGGAGGCGGCGTTTTTTTCCGTACCTCTGCACAAGGTAATTTTGAAGTCGGAGTTAGTTTCGGGACCCGTTACAATAGGATCCCTCAGATATGAACAAGCTTGATCTGCGTAACGCCTAGCATCTTGTCCTCATAGGCGAAAGGGACGAGTAGCAGCCTTTAACAGCAGCTCAGGCCATTACAGGTATCTGATCATGTTATTCAGCCTCACCAGTGCCCCGGCGTCTTCCAAGCCCTGGTAAATGACGTTCTCAGGGACATGTTGCACCAATTTGTTTTAGTGTATCTCGACGACATTTTGACTTTCTCTAAGTCCTTTGATGAACCCACAGATCACGTCTGCAGAGCTCTCCAGCGCCTTCTGGAGAACCAGCTCTTTGTGAAGGCTGAGAAATGTGAGCTTCAATGCAATGCAGTCTCGTTCCTGGCGTATGTAATTTCAGGCGGTTCCATTCAGATGTACCAACTGAAGGTCAAAGCGGCAGTCGAATGGCCCCAACCCTCGACTCGTCGGGAGTTGCAACGCTTTTTATGCTTTGCTAACTTCTATCGCTGCTTCATGAGAAATTACATTACACTGGCTGCATCACTCACTGTTCTTAACTCATTGGCTGTCAGATTCTCCTGTCCAATGCTGCTGAAAAAGCATTCTCTGACTTGAAGGAATTTTCACCTCTGCCCCATTCTGATTCAACCCGACACCGACCGCCAGTTCTTTGTGGAGGTGGATGCGTCTGACATTGGTGTGGGAGCTGTTGTCTCTCAGAGCTCGGCTCGGATGAGAAGGTACACCACTGCACCGCCTTCTCACACCGCCTCACTCCCACGGAACGGAAATAGGATGTCGGAAACCGGGAGCTGCTGGCTGTGAAGCCAGCTCTGGAGGAGTGGACACTTTGGCTGGAGGGAACAATAGTGCGATTTTTAGCCTGGACTGATCACAAGAGTCTGGAATCTATCCGTACGGCCGAGCGTCTCAACTCCTGTCAGAATCGTTGGTCTCTGTTTATCTCAAGATTCAATGTTACGCTCTCCTTTAGCCCCGGTTCCAAGAATGGAAAGCCTGATGCCCTCTCCGGAAGATTTCCTTCCTCTGAGATCCCTGAGGTACCCGATGTCATCCTTCCTGATAACTGTTTCGTGGGAGCAGATGCAATGGGACATTCTGCAAGCTGCTCAACAGAGCGACGCAGGCCCTAGTCAAAGCCCCACTGACCGTGTTTATGTTCCCGGCTGTGGCCGCTCACAGGTTTTGCAGTGAGGTCATTCTTCCCGGTTATCCTATCACCCTGGAACCAAGCGTACTCAGGCATTCATCTGTCGCTGGTTATGGAGGCCCTCCATAGGAAATGACATCCGCAACTTCGTCTCAGCCTGCACGGTCTGTGCTCAAGACAATGACTTTAACCGGTCACCCGCTGGTCTGTTACAACTCTTTTCTATCCCAAAGAGACCCTGGTCCGACATTGCCCTGGATTTTATCACCGGTCTTCCTCCATCAGATGCAACACCACCATTATCACACTAGTTAATCGTTTCTCCAAGTATGTACACTTCATTCTTTTACCTAAGCTCTCCTTTACCAAAGAAACAGCCAAATTACTAGCACTGCGTGTCTTTAAATTACATGGTTTGCCTGTAGATGTTGTGTCAGACAGGGGCTCTCAATTCACATCCACCTTCTGGAGGGCATTCTGTAACCTACTGGGTGCCT
Source organism: Hemitrygon akajei (assembly GCF_048418815.1). Classification (NCBI taxonomy): domain Eukaryota; kingdom Metazoa; phylum Chordata; class Chondrichthyes; order Myliobatiformes; family Dasyatidae; genus Hemitrygon; species Hemitrygon akajei. The sequence goes on along the minus strand of NC_133151.1, from coordinate 32,149,337 downwards.
CTGAGTCTGGCTACAGACCAATGGCCTGCCCGAGCGGGCCAACCAACAGCCAGAGACAGTATTGCAGTGTTTGGTCTCCCAGAACCCTCTTCCAGTTGAACTCTCTCTTTTTGTGTGTTTACCCCCTCGCTTTCAGTCTGTGGTTTTATTTTGCCATGTGCTCCTGTCCCCGATGCTGTTCTGCTCTGGTCCCTGAATTACCGAGTACTCCGTCTCTAATCTGCTTCTCATTATTACCTGTATTGTTGCCACCTTGTCTCATTGTGATCCACCTATCAACTGCCTCTCAGTTTATTGCTCAGTTTATTTCAGTCCTGTGTTTTTACCTGTTTGTTGCCAGATCGTGCTAGTGAATTTCCCCGAACCTTTCCAGCATTTGTATCTGCACTCTGCCCGTCTGAATATCGACTCTGATTTTTACCGATTCTGGATTTTTGGATTTTTCTGGATGTTTTGATCTCTGCCGGAACTTTAACACCGCCTCTCATTGGACCTGGAATTTGTTACTGAATTAATATCACTGTGTGCCAGTACTGGGACTGCGATTGGGTCCCTGCTCCAGAGCCCTGACATATACAGTTTCGGAGGATCGGCAAAGAAATAGCAGATGGAATATAGTATCGGGAAGTTTTTGTTCATGCTGTTTGGCGGAATAGTTGAAGGGGTTGACTATTGTCTAAATAGTGAGAAAATACAAAAACACTGATCGCAAAGGGACTTGGCACACTTGTGGATGATTCCTTAAAGGATAATTTGCGGCTGACTCTGTGGTGAAGAGGGCAATTGCGATGTTCACCTTCATTTCAGGGCGACTAGAATATAAAATCAAGGATGTACTACTGAGATTTTTGAATGCACTCGTGAGGCCTTACTTCGAGTATTGGGAGCAGCTCAGGGCGCCTTATCTTGGAAACGATGTGCTGAAACTGGAGAAAATGCAACGGAGTTATGGAAGAAAAACGCAATAAAAGGGTTGGTGATAAAAATAATTGTTGATTCGGGTGCGGTATTCACTGGAATTCAGCAGAATGAGGGGTGATCTAACTGAAACCTCTGAAATATTGAAAGACTTTGATAGAGTTAATGTGAAGAGGATGTTTCCTATGGTTGTAGAGTCTGTGATCAGACGACACAGCCTCAGAATAGAGGAGTTTCCTTTTAAAATAGAGAATACGACGAATTTCTTTAGCCAGAGAGTGGTGAATCAGTTGAATTCTTTGCTACAAGTAGCTGTGAAGCCAGACCTTCATGTGCGTTGGTAGATTCTTCATTGGGAAGGGTCTAAATGACACGTTGAAAAGGCAGTAGATTGTGCCTGACGGGAAACGTGGATCAGTCATAATGAAATGCGGAACAGACGCGATGGACAAAATGGTCTACCTCTACCCCTACATCTCAGGGTCTTATGGTCTGATGGATCAGTTCAGAGGAACAGTTTTCGAGCTTTTATTACCAAAACATACCAGCCGTCGGGAAACACGCCCTAAATTATTTCAAAGCCGTCAGCTTTACGTAAGAGCAACACGAGCCCCAGCTAATCAACTTAAATTGTCAACGGGTAAGTATAAAGGAAAACTTGCTACTTTGATATTGCCGACCATTCTGGCAAGGACGTGATACTGTGATAGGGATTAGCATCCAAATAATTCTACTATGATTATATTGACGTTACCGTCCGATGCTCATATTCAGAGATAATAAAATTAAAAAGCACAACAAAACAGAGGCAAAATGAAAAAAATCAGATTATACAATGAATTATTTTTATATATTATTTATGTTTATACAGTGAGGAGATTTTGTCAACAATGTGCTTACTAAATGAATTAGATTAAGTCATGTTCAAATGCTTAGATACCTTGTAATTAGCCACGGTAATGACATTATTTTTGTTATACCAGACAATAATCTTCCCGTGAAGACAATAATAACTTAATTCAAGTTGATTATGCACGCTAATTGATTGTACAGTGAGATAGCAAAATAACGGTCGCTTGTAGCAAATTTTATTTTGCTATGATCTTATTTGGAGGATTTATTCGCCATTCTTCCCCGTTGCTACAAACAGGTACTTCACTCCATTTTTCACATCCTCCCTGAATTTTCGCTGTGTCAGCCCATAGATACACGTGTTTGTGCAGGTGCTCAGAAAAGACAACATAAACCCACATTGCTGCAGGACATACGTCGGTTTGCTGAAATATCTGTGTGTAGTAATAGTTTTCGACTTGCCACGTCATAGAATGTACGACATAGGGCATCCAAAGTAATATGAAATTGGCTGAAAGAGCGAACAACAGAACCATGGACTTTCTCCGGTTTGCCACCTCTGGATCATTGCGAATTTCGCTGCTTCTCCGAAGTACCTGGCGAACTCTATTTGTCGTTATAATCCGTTTGACGGTTGAAACATTAAAGAACAGAATTAAACTAATTGGTAATAACGGCATTGTGATGCTGTCAAGCACTTCGTAGGCTTTCCACAGGGGTGACGTGAAGTATTCAGTTTGCGAGGACACAGCGCCATCGATCCATTGCGAAGTAACAAGGAACGGCCTTGGCACAAAAGGCTGTAATCACTGCTGCTACCACCATAGTCGCTGTTCTCTCGGTGCAATATCAGTTGCGCAGATTCTGACAGCAGATGGCGACACATCGATCGAAAGTGAAAGCAACCGTCAACCAAACGGCACAGTCCCTGGTTGCGACACTCAGGACAAGTAGCACAGAACACGCTGGAGTTACAAGCAAGAACTTTGCAAACATATAGATATAATTTATCCTCTCTAATATAATAACAACGATGACCACCGTCAGATCGGCTGCCGCCATGGCCACGAGGTAAAGAGTGATGCATTTCGACAGGCCACATTTCCCACGGGACAGGATGACAATCGCCATTAAATTAACTGAAATAAGTTATATAAAAGCAATTACTATCATTTACCGCAGAATGATTAGTGCGAATTTATTTTATAGTGTGAGTGATGTTTACTTGAACCATTCTCTGGAGTCGGAATACAGGCCATTTTCGCTGACCGCGACGGGATGCTATGGCCTGTTCTGGCTGATTCAACGTTATAACGGACAATTTAGATCTCGACAGTTTCTCCTGCAGAAGTTAACCATCAGGTGGAAAGCCAGAGGCTGACTGCAGAGCGCCCCCAGCCGCATTTGTTTAGTAAAGAACTAATGGGAGAGCACTTCCGTAAATCGGCACAGATAGTGGAGGCAGTGAGTTAGATTTTCAGACGTTATTACGAACTTACCCTTCTTCACGAACATTTATTTAATTAGCTTCCATTTATAATGAATAATCACTTGGACAAAAAGATAATGAATGCATTTCACTGGAAATCAGCAGATATTTAGAGACGGCGGGGAGGCCTTCTGAAGCGGGCCACTCAGCCTGATTCTACGCACTGATGCACAATTTAGATCTCGCTAGTTTCAGATCCTGAAGTCAATGAAAGAAAGTCGGACGCTTACAGCACAGCGTTCTCAGGCACCTCCATAGAGTAGTAAACAATGGGCCGTATACCCAAACCCGCAGGCAAAGTTATCGAGACTGTCCCTGATATGAAGGCGTCTTGTGGAGCACGGCTATATGAAGTAATTACCATTCTTTAAAATATTTTTTGCAATTAGCTTCCATTTAAAATGATTTTTTTTAAATTATTGCATCGTCAAAAAGGTCATGAATGCATTTCATCAACAGTAATAACGAAAAACAAATAGCCGGACATTCAATTCCGCATAATCAATAAACAGCTGGTGAGATAGTTCCTCATCTCCGTCAAGTGCATACAGCTGCAGCTGCTTGAAGTCCGTCTTAGGGATCTGGAGCAGCAAATGGATGAGCCTCGGCTGGTACAAGAGAGTAAGGAGATAATTGAATGTAGTTAGTAAGATGTAGTCACACTTAAGTCGCAGAAAGCAAGTCGCTGGGTGAATCTCAGTAGAATTGGAGATGTGAATATACAGTAAGCGCTGAGCACACATGTGGCCATTCCACTCTATATTAAGTGACCGTTTTGAAAATGTTGTTGTGCAAGACATCCCAGGAGAATGCCACGGTGACTAGGCACTGATCATTGGGCCGGTGTTGCAGAAGGGAAAGTGGGAGAGGTAGTGTTCGTGGACCCAATATCAGAGAAACAGACAGGAGAAACGGTGGACATGAATGGGAAACCTGAATGGTATGTTGCCTGCCAGCTTCCCGATCATTGACAACCGGGATCGTGTCCACGGCATTTTGGAGGGGGTGGTGGCGCAGCCTGATGTTTTGGTACGAATTGGTACCAATGACATTGGAAATGCAATCAGAGCTCCTGAGCAGAGAATTGCGAGCGGCAGGCAGAACGCTGAGAAGCAGGACCACCAGTGCAGTAATTTCTCCATTGCTACCTGGGTCATGCGCTAGTGAGCGTAGAAACAGTGTGATATTGGAGATAAATGCGTGCTGTGAAGCTGGTGCAGGGACAGGTTCATGGATTACTGGGATCTTTTCTGCTGGAGGAAAGATTGGTACAAAAGGGATGGGTTACTACTGAACCCGAAGAGGACAAATATTCTTCCGGGCGGGTCTGCTAGAACAGATGGTTATGGCTTAAACCGATTTGACAAGTGGTGGGGGGGGGGGGGGGGGGTAACCGGACTGAGGGGACTCAGGGTAGGTGGATGGTACCAAAAGCAAAGATAGCTTGTAGTCAGACTGTCAGGAATGGCAGGCCGATAATAGGAGCAAACTGTAGCCAGCTAGGTTAGTATCAGTGCATTAGGAATGTAGAATCAAAAAGGTTAACACGTATAGTATTCAAAGTGTTATACCTCAATATACCGATTACAAGTAGGATATTATTTTAGTAATTCAGATGATCAAGTATGATGTTATGGTCATTAATTAATCATGACTGAAAAATGGTTGTAGGTGGGAGCCGAAGTGTTCAATATTAGAGGTTGTATCGGAAGTATTGGAAGGGATGCAGAAGAGGCGGCACAGCTCTGCTGGTAAAGAATAGAAGATTAGTAAAATGTGTGGCAGCAATTTGGGAGATGTTGAATCCCTGAGGGTTGAGTTGAGAAACTTCAATGGTAATAAGACCCTGATGTCAATTAAGTATATGCCTTCACAAATGTAGCTGGGATGTGCTCCGCAGATTACAACGGGAAATAGGCAACTTGTCGAAACTGGAATATTATAATAGGCACAGGTGTATCCATGTATGTATCGCGCCCACAGAACACACTCTCTGATCCTCTGACGAAGGAATCCCCTATCAACACTGCAAGCCTCCTCAGCCCTCTGCCCTTCTGAGCCACAGCAGCAAACTCAGAGAAACCGTCACTGTGGCTTACAGTAACATGTAAAGTTGCATCATTACTTTTGAGAGGAATGGCAAAAGGTGTACACTGTATTGGCTAAGCATTTCACCTCCTTCTCCGGACAGTTACCTTTCTCCTGCTTCTTCTTCGGTTGTCCATCGGAATCCGACGACGACGTCCACTACTTTAGCGGTGAGATCTTTGATGAGTATACAGTCCTATCCTGGACCCACAAGGTCTATTGCAGGTGGGATATGTCTATGTGGTAGTGGTGGTAGTGATAACAACCCTAGCTGTATTTTTCTTGCTCTCTTCTGCTGCATTCTGGTTGTTCTTTCCATCTCCAGAATACGAACCCCATCCCTACACATCTGCCGCCATGTGCTACGGTCAGCAGCAAGCTCCTGTTTATCGCCTACTCATTCTCCCAAATGATTCAAAGATCATCGAGGGGAATAGGACACATATTATACTCCTCGCTTCAGCAGACAGTTGCGCTGCAAAGGACAAATTAATGAAGGAACGGCAACAGCCACTGGTTTGAGGACAAACCTATACTTGTTCAGAGAAAGAGGCAAATAATTGACAGACGGACTAATCTTAAAGCATATTTCATTTGGACAACTGCGATTTATCCGCAATTGGCAAGGACTCACGAGAAAGCCTGTTGATTAATGGAATATCAAATGGCAAATACCAACGTAACATCCGTATTGTTCGTTTTCCATGCGCCACGAATGTTTGGCCAAATTGTTATGCAATTTAATTACAATTATAAAACGACGGGAAACAATTTCATCATTGATTTATTTTACTTAATAACACTGCACAGCTTATGAATAACTTTGCACCTGATAGTGAAAGCCCAGGCATTGCATCGAGAAGATAAACTTTTAATTCCCTCAGACTGTGATGACACCACAGGAAGAATCAATTTTATGTTGAGAGCAAAGGATAGGGTTGATAATACTTTGGGATTTAACCAGTATCTGACATATATCTATTTTCTCCATCCCTAAGTAAACGTTCACGGTACTATGATCGAAATTGTGCTGGTCTGCGTGAGGTCAGAAAGAGATATCGCAGCACAGAGAGGGATCCGTGGTGACCGGGACTGTTGGGTTATTGCTGCCGTTGTCACATTGTTACGTGCAACAGATTCTTTACAACCCGTCCTGATAAAATCCGCTTGAAGGGTCTCGACGTGAAATGACCAGTATTTATTCCTCTAGATCGATGATGCGTGCCCTATTGAGTCGAGTACCGCCGGCATTGTGTGTGCGTGTAACTCTCTCTCTCTCTCTCTCTCTCTCTCTCTGTATATATATAAACTGGCACCTCCTTGGTAGGTCCTCTCGCATTCCTTCATTCTTTTGTCCACTTGTTACCTGCACTGTTATCAGCACTCTCTCTCTCTCTGTGTCTGAGAGAGAGAGAGAGAGAGAGAGAGAGAGAGAGAGAGAGAGAGAGAGAGAGAGAGAGAGAGAGAGAGAGAGAGAAATGACGAATGTTTATTTTCAACGTACAATAGCAAAAATTTAAAAAAGGGACAGCACTTGATATCAACATGCAGTTAATCTACGATGTCCAAAGCATAATACAAAAACGTAACATTACCTGGAACACCGAGTGCAGAAAGCACTGGGGAGTAAATTCTGACGATGTAGTAAATTGCGGAATATCCCATTTTCTGCATAGAGCTGCGATCAATTGTAAAGATGCCTGCGTGCGCTGATTCCAGGATTTCTTCTACCCCTTCGGTACCACGCCGAAATCATTTTGTGCTCCCATTGGTCTCATTATGCAAAATCCACTGAGCAAACACATAGTGTCATCTATTTTTATTTGTTGTGTCAATGTCTATAATATTTTGTCTTCAAGGACGTCCATTTGATGTTTCTTTACCCACCTTTCTTTTTCCCAGCGGAATGAGTCAGTGCAGTTCTGTTTCGTCAGGCTTGAATGGATAAACATACTTTTTAATCATTATAATCTTCATTTTTTTTTTAAACAAACGCAATCTCCTTCAGTTACCGATCAGTGCTGATAACAGTGCAGGTAACAGGTGGACCAAAAAGATGAAGGAATGCGAGAGGACCTTCCAAAGAGGTGCCAGTTTATTCACCGTCTTGTCATGCCGGTTCCTTCAGCGGACAGCATCAGCTAGTCAAATATTCAAAGATAAATTTGTTTGCATGCCCAAATATCTTATGATTTCGTCAATTTCGATAAAACTGAGGACCTGCAGAAATACTTCACACAAGCAGCCATATGTGATAATAGCTACCACAGATTCGCAACCCGCAAGCTAAAGAAACTCGTGTTCATCTCTATTCTGTAGGAAGCCACTGCCGTGCAGACCATGTGTTAAAGGTGGTGTAAGGCAAGTTTGCCTTCATCGGAGAGGCATCGGAATTGGAATATCGTGCTGTAGTTGTACAGATAATAATTGTGTGGCATTTCGATCACCGTGGGTAGTGCCGGTCAGCACGATGTAATTCAGCAGGAGATGGTGCACAACAGGTTCACATATTCTTTTCATGGACTGGTTGTCTTGAGTTACAAGGAAAGATTGGATGGGAGACTGTTTGCCTCGCTAATTATCGGCTGAGGGGAGGCTTGGCAAAATTGCATAAAACATGAGAGAGAGATTTGGAGTAGACCGTCAGCATAATTTTACCATATTACAAAAGTCCAATGCCCATTATTAATGTAAGAGCAGGATAAGTTTAAAGATGTGCTGGGCAAAAATGGTTAGTTAATTGAGAATGGTTGGTTTCTAACATGCATTGCCACCATGCGGAGTGACAGGAGGAGAGTGCAGGATCTTGGGGAGAGGGAGATGGTAAGATAGAGAGAGAGGGGGAGGGGGAAAAGAGAGGGGGGAGAGAGTGAGTGTGTGTGTGTGTGTGTGTGAGAGAGAGAGAGAGAGAGAGAGAGAGAGAGAGAGAGAGAGAGAGAGAGAGAGAGAGAGAGAGAGAGAGAGAGAGAGAGAGAGAGAGTCAGTCTACAAATAAAACAGAGCGAATTCACTTGCAAGTTAAGAAGAAGGTCCTCCATTACGTTGATCCCTGGAGTAATCTCTGTTCCACGTGCAAACGGGCTAAGGACTAGGAAGGTGGTGCAATTAAATGTTCCAGGAGTTGTTGCGGTGGGATAGTTTCAGTGAGAGGGATCATTGGTCTCCCTTCCAGGGCAGGCAGGACCGGAACACTGACGAAAGGTTACACCGAAGATGAAGGGCAGCAAAAATCCCGCACCATTACGTTCGCTGGAAGCACCTGGGAGAGTTTATAATTGTGTAGCAAGTGGAGGAAACCAATGCAGCAGGTCAGAGGATACCACTCAGCGGACGATACAGGCAAGGTTCAATATTGCAGAAAGAAAGACCAGTTGGTGCCAATACAATGGTGGACTGAGGTACTGAATTTATTTATGTAGCCATTCAGCACAGAGTGGATTTACAGCACCAACCACTCCACTGTGCAGGTAACAAAAATTACCCACCCTACACTGTTCGCTTTCAACCCTACAGAGACCGCATTCAGCCCAGTGTGGACAGAAAGTTTTACACTGGCCTCTTTCAACACGGAGAGGGCAGATAACTTCTCAAACCAGGCTTTTGACTGCACAGAGTCGGCGCAGTACAATTCCAGCACGACCCAGCAGGAAGGTGGACAGGCAGAAACCAAACAGGGTCCTGTGGGGGCACAGACTTCGACAACATCAAATCGGTGCGGAGATGGAGATTTATCCCTCTAGTGACACCCACCCCTACATCAATACCCCCCAATCCCACCACACACACATTCAGCAGTTACATAAAATTACAATGTAGTGTACAAACCCAGTCCTTCACTCATGGGACGCAGACATACTGTATATAACACAACACGATCTGCAGTGAGCCTTCTGACCAGCACGCACTCAGCACAGTTGTTCACTGTACAACCGAGTACAACCCTATCACTTTAGTGACAGATACATTTAACACGCTGACACCAGACTGCAGATCATTGATGCGAGCAATCTCCGCCCGCCCACTAGGTGTCGTTCACTATATATAGAAGAGATTTCATAAAGTAGTTTCTCAAGATATGACTTCAAATTTAAAAAAAAAAGACATATTCCAGGATCAGATCGGCAGCCCGTACAGAAGCCTAAAGGAACACACTGAGTGATTCAGGAAACAGCTTTTTCCCCTGTGCCCTCCGATTCCTAAATGGATACTGACCCTCTGAACACTGCCTCCCCTTCTTAATGTATATTATTTCTGCTTTTGCATGTTTTAATCTATTCAATGTACATATAGCGTATTTATTTACTTATTTTTCCCTCCGAATTATGTATTGAATTCAACTGCTGCTGCTAAATCAACAAATTTCACGACACATGTAGTATTTCTTCTACTTGCAGAGATAAAAGCTAGGAAGGAAATTGGCGTAGAGCCGACTCATCAAATTAATCACTGAGAGGGAGGCCCCTGCAGAAAGCGGTGGAGGGTAGAAGAGGGAAAGATGCAATTGGTGTGAGATCCTGTTGAAAACTGCGTGAGCTATCGAGAGTAAAGTGCTGGATGTGAAGGCTCACATAGTTGTAGGTAAGGGCATCTGGAACTGTATCCCTGTGGGGAGGCGGGACGATGTGTTGAGAACCGATGGCCGTGAAATTAAGGAGAAATGAGTAAGCGCAACATCAATGGTAGAGTAAGGGTCTCCTATTCAGAGCAAGGCTGGTATCAACAACAAACTGCCCAGGTCCATGACCGACAAATCGCTCCCTGCATAATTACTCAGGCAATCAATCCTGTTAATGAATGTTCTTCTCACTAACAAATGAGACCAGAATGGAGGCGTACACTCTGGCCAGTGCTTGACGCAAGAAGGAAAATTTCCGTTCACGGAGGAGTAAGTGCATGCCTAATAAACGTCGATTTCAGTGAACCAACAAAATCGGGTGACCCTATGTTTCAAACATCCAATTTACAGCTCGCCCTTTCCCAGTGGTTTCGGGTAACTAATATAATTATCGATCCATGTTGTCACAGTGGGTTCTTACTTCGTTTTGTGTTATATTTTCTGTTGCAGGAAACAAAACAGGGGTTGGTAAGGTAGGTAGGTCACCTGGTCCAGATGGTGAGCGCCCCAGGGTTTTAAACGTGATGGCTGAAGAGATCGTAGAGACATTAGTAATAATGTTTCAAGATGAACTACAATTTGGAATGGTTCTGAAAGACTTAGAAATTGTAAATGTCTTTGCAAATTTCAAGCAGAGAGAAAGTCAGAAGTACGGAAACTGGAGGCCAGTTAGCCTGAGCTCAGTTGTCGACTCTTCAGGATCAGGCCCAAGGAAACTTGGCAGCGCATGGTAATGAAGGCCGTAGACAGCATTTTCTCGAGGGAAAATCTTGCCAGACAAATCTTTTCGAATTGATCAGTATAGATAAAATTTGCTGTTGTGTACTTATTTTGTGACGCCTTTGACAAGTTGACACTTATGAGACTAATTAATCACTCGGGCGCTCCGTATATTAGAAAGATGGATAAAGCAGTGGCAGATCTGCAGGAAGCCATGATTGGGAATCAAAGGAACCTCCCCTGGTCCACTGTAGGGGAATAGTGGTGTTGCACAGGGATCTTTGTTAAGACCTATTATTTTAAAGTTCTATTTCAATGCCTGTTTTGCGGACTGATGGCATTGTTACAAAGATTGCAGACGGTATTAGGATATATGGAGGGGCACGTAATTTTCATGAGGAGGTAGGCTGCAGTTGGACTTAGATTAGAAGAATGGGCAAATAAATTGCAGATGGAATACAGTGTAGGAAAATATATAGCCATACACTTTGGTCGAAGAAATGGAAGGGGTGACTATTTTATAAATGGAGAGAAATTTGAGGTGAAAATGAATTGAGAGTCCTTGTGCAGGATTCTCTGAAGATTAGTTTGCTGGTTAAGTCTGTAATAAGGAAGGCAAATGCGATGTTATCAGTAGTTTCAATGGGATCAGAATATAAAGCAACGATACAATGTTCAGGCATTTTAAAGTACAGTTGAGGCCTCATTGGAGTATTGTGAGCAGTGTTGGTTCCATTATCTCAGACAGAATATTTTGAAACAGCAGAGGATTCAAAGGAAGTTCACAAAAATGATTGCAGGTTTGAAAGGCTTGCCTTATGAATAGCGATTGATGGTTTTTGGGCTGTATTTACTGGCATTCAGAGGAATGAGGGGTGATCTCCTTGAAACCTATTAAATGATGGAAAGCCATATACAGTGGCTGCGGAAAGGATGTTCCCTGTAATGGGAGGGTCTCAGACCAGAAAGCACAGCCTCAGAATACACAGCGTCCTTATATAACGGATTTGCAGAGGAATTTCTTCAGACGGACAGTGCTGGATCTGTGGAATTCATTGCCACAGGCAGTAGTGAAGGTCGTCGTTATGTATATTTAAGGCAGTGGTTTAAAGTCATGATTGCAAGGACATGACTAATACAAAGAGAAGGCAGGAGTTTGGGGTTGAGTGGAAAATCGGAGCAGCCATGATGAAATGGCAGAGCAAACTCGATGGTAAAATGGCCTAATTCTGCTCCTGTATCTTACGGTCTTATGCATTTTTAGATGAGCATATTTCTGGCTTTTATTACCAACGCATAAGAGCATGCCAGTAGCTCGCGTTAATTTACATCAAAGGAGTCAGCATGATCTAAGAGCATTGATCAAGCCCCAGCTGATCACCTCATATTCGTGACTGTATAGTATAAAGGAACTGTTGCTACTTCGCTGTACCCGACCATTCTGGTGCAAACATGTTCCTGGAGAAGTAAATCATTTAATCATGATACAATTATTATATTGAAGTTCTGTACCGATGCTGACATTCAATGATAATACGCTACTCCAAATACCAAAAATCAGAGGCAGAAGCGATAATTTTCGGATTATACTCGGATTTATTTTTACATATTATAATGTTTTAATACCATGCAGAGATTTTGGCATCAGTGTGATAACTGAACGAATCAGATTAATTCCTCTTCAAATGTTTATACACCTTGTAATCAGCAATAGTAGTTGGATTAATGATATCCCAGTCAATAATCGCTCCGCGACGATAATAATAACTTAATCCCTTTTGCTTAATCCCCGCTGAACGGCTGTACAGTGAGATTCCGAAGCAGCGGTCGCTTGTAATCCAAATCAAATCCTCTTCTAAATAATTGTTTTGAAGTTACACGAAGGAATATTTATGGTTGCATTTTATTTGTAGATCTTCCCTATTGCTACTAATAGGCATGTCACTCCATTATTCAGCTCCTCCCTGAATTTGCTCTGTGTCAATCCATAGATACACGTGTTGGTGTAGGTACTGAGATAAGACAACATAAACCCACATACCTGCAGGATATATGTCGGTTTGCTCAAATATCTGTCTGAATAGAAATAGTTTTCGACTTGCCTATTCATGGAAAATACGGCTTACGGCGTCAAAAATAAAATAAAATTAGCCGACAGAGTGAACAACAGAATCATTGTCTTTCTCCGGTTTGCCACCTCTGGATCAGTACGATTTGCGCTGCTCTTCCGAAATTCCAGGCGAATTCTATTTGTCGCTGTAATATGTTTGACGGTGGAAACATTGAAGAGCAGAATTAAACAGATTGGTAGTAACGGAGTTGTGATGCTGTCAAATACCTGATAGGCTTTCCACAGGGGTGACGTGACGTATTCAGCTGAGACGACACAGAGCCATCGATCCGCTGCAAAGTAAAACGGAATGGCCTGGGCACAACATGTTGCACTCACTGTTGTCACCACCACAGTCGCTGTTCTCTTGTTGCAATATCGGTTCCGCAGCTTCGGACAGCAGATGGCGACGCAGCGATCGAAAGTGAAAGCAACCGTCAACCAAACAGAACAGTCTACTGTTGCGAGACTCAAGACCAGGTGCAGAGAACACCCTGGTGTTTCAAGCAAGAAATTAACAAACAAATAGATATAATTTATCATCTCTAATACAATAACAACGATGAGCACCATGAGATCTGCTGCAGCCATTGCTACCAGGTAGAGAGTAATGCATTTGGACAGGCCGCATTTCCCGCGGGACAGTATCAAAATCGCCGTTAAGTTAACTGAAATAAATTATATAAAATAAAACAATTATTATCAGTTACCGCAGAATGATTAGTGCGAATATATAGCTTAATATCCATCGGGTCATTGAGTAAGCGTAAAGTCCTCCTGCGCTTACTGATATGTGACGTGGATGACCCAGTCAAGACGATTCTAAGTTATAATTCACGATGTAATTTCCTGAACTTAACCTACTCAGCAGGAGGAATGCCGGAGAGTGCTCTCAGGCGCCACTGCTTAGTAGTGAACTAGAGACCGGGAGCCAACCCGAAAGGGCTGTCGCTACCTTACAGATAGTGGACAGAATAATTTTATTTTCAGGCTATGACGTTATTATACGTCTTTAAAATATTTACACATTGAATTCCGTTTAAAATGAAATTATTTGATAATTACATTTGCACATTGGTCATGGATGCACTTTACTAGAAATCGTAAGGTATTTAGAGACTGCTGGGGAAGCCTTCTGACCTCACAAGAAGTGAAAGGGCTCTCAGGGCTACCTGATCACAGGGAGACAGATCATCAAAATTAAAGTCAGGCGATCGAGTCTTTACTCTCTGTCCGGAAGAAGTGAGATACCAGCGAAGCGTCCTAAATGTTAGGTACAGCACAAAGAAACGGGTACCATATGTGAGTTTATATACGAGCACCACCGAGACGGGCGCGATCAGTTAAACTGTCTTGGGAAATCAAACGCTCATAGTAAAATCAATATGAATTTGAAAAAAAAAGCCTAGATATTAACTTCCGCACAATCAGTAAATGGTTGGGTAGTTATAATGAAATTGCAAAGGAAAACATCTAACCAACGGGATGGTGTTTGTAATAGACAACAAGAGCATCGGACAGGGCAGCTGAATTATCCTATTTGGCTAATTGAGTCTCCTCCGCTATTTCATCATGACTGATCCATTTTTCCTCTCAGCACTAAACTACTGCTTTCTTCCGGATCCCTTCATTCCCTCACCAATCAAGAATATCAAATTTTGCAAGGTAATATACATAAGGACTTGTCCGCCACAGCTACATGTGACATTTAATTCCACAGATTCGCTACACTCTGGCTGAAGGATTTCTTTCTCATCTCCGTTCTAAAGGTCAGCCGTCTATTCTGAGGCCTTGTCATGATGTTTTAGATTCTCGCACATAGAAAACATCTACTAGACATCCAGACTCTCATTCCCTATGACAATTCCAGACATTTCGATTAGGTCAGCCTTCATTCTATTGATTTTCAGTGAATACAGAGCCAGACCATCAAACGCTCTTCATAACACAAGTCGTTCATCCTGGGAACATTTTCCGCAGACTCCTCTGAAACTTTTCCAGTTTCAGCACATTCTTCCTGAGATAAGGGGCCCACAACTGCTCACAATGCTCCACGTAAGGCCTCACCAGTGGTTGATAATATCCCAATAATACATATTGCTTTTATATTCTATTGCTCTTGAAATGAATGCAAACATCGTATCTGCCTTCCACGCCAGACTCAGACTGCAAATTATCCTTCAGTAAATCCTGCACAAGGACTCACAAGGCCCTTGGCCCCTCTTTTTATTTGTATTTTCTTTGCCTATTTTCCCTGTCTGTCTGTCTTTCTGTGTCGTCTCTAGTTTATTAAAGTTACCTGCCCCTCCATCTATCTACATATCGTCAGCAATCTTTGCAACAAAGCCGTGACTTTCATCAACCAATTCATTGGCATATAATATAAATTGAATCGCTCCCAGCACACACCCCTGTGAAACATCACGACTCACCGACAGACAACTAGTAAAGGCTCCGCTTTCTAACACACTTTGCCACTTGCTAATCAGCCACTGCTTTATTCAGGCGAATGGTTTTCCTCTAATACCATGGGTTCATAACTTGTCAAACTGCTTCATTTGTGGCATCTTGTAAAAGGTATTCTGAAGATCCAGATACGCAGCATCAGCCGATTCTCCTTTATCTATCTTGCTTGATACTTCTTAAAAGAAGTCTAACAAATTTGGCCGATAATAGCTTCCTTTGAGGAAACCATGCTAAGAACGGCCTATTTTAATATGTTTCCCCAAGTACCTGGAACCACATCCTTGACAAATTCGTCAACATCTTTCCAACCACAGTGATCAGCCTAACTGGCCTAACATTTTCTTTGTTCTGTATTTCTCGCTTCTTGAAGAGTGGGGTTGACATTTTCATTTTCCTGTATTCTGGAATCACTCTAGAATCTAATGACTCTTGAAAGATCATTACCAATACCTCCTCAATTTCTCCATGCACCTGTTTAATAACACAGGCGTTTACACTGTCTGGTCCAGTTGACATACCTACCTTTTGATGTTCCACTTTCATAAGCACCTTCTCCCTATTAATGGTAACGTCACTTATTTCATGGCCTCTGACACTGCGGAACTTACAGCATACCTCAAAGAGCGATACACAATATTTTTTGAGTCCATCTACCATGTATTTCTCCTCCATTACTAACTCTCCGGCCTGGTATCCACTCTCTTTTACACTTTATGTATCTGAATAAACCTGTATACTCTTTAATATTATTGTCTAGCTTACGCCATGTTTGCCTTCTTCATGTATTTTCCAGTTGTCACCTGTTAGTTTTTAAAGCTTCCCAGTCCTCTACGTTCCCTCTATTCTTTGCTCTGTTATATGGTCTGCCTTTGACATTTATGTTGGCTTTGAATTTTCTTGCTAGCCACAGCTATGTAATCTTGCCTTTAGAATGTTTCTTCCTCTTCAGGATGTATATACCTTGCGCCTTCAGAACTTCTTCCTAATTCCAGTCATTGTCGCTCTGCATTCATCTCTGCCACTGTTCATTTCCAATCATTTCTGATTATCTCCTCACTCAAGCCGTAATTCCCTTTACTCCACTGTAATACTGATACATCTGACTTTCGCTTCTTCATCTCCTCACATTTAATGGTGAATTCGATCATATTTAAATTACATTCCCCGAATGGTGCTTATACCTTAAACTCTCTAATCAGTTCCAGTTCATTGGTTCATTGTGTAGTACCTAATTGAGAAGAGCTGATCCCCTACAGGATTACCACAAGCTGTTCGAAAAAGCCATCTAGTAGCTATTCTAGAAATTCTCCCTTCTGAAATAGAGCACCAACCTGACTTTCCCAGTTTCGCTGCATATCGAATCCCCTCGTGACTAATGTGATATTGACCTTTTCCATGCGTTTTCTATCTCACGTTGTAAATTGTTGATCACATTCTGACGCAAACAAGATGAAGTCTACAGATGACGGAAATGCAGGCAACACACACATGATGCTGAAGGAAGTCAACAGATCAGAGCTGGTGGTCTCCTCTGTGTGTTATTCTTCCACGAACTTTGTATTCTGCTATCAGATTCCCTCTTCTCCTTATCCCTTTCACCAATAGACTTCCCACAAATTTTCTTAATCCCATTCCCTTCTCCAGGTTTCTCCTATCACCTAATGTTTCTTCATCCACTCGTCACAATTTCTTGCGCCACATATTTTTTTTCTCCAAAACTGATGAAGAGACTCGGCCTGAAAAGTCGACTGTACACTTTTTTCTATAGATCCTGCCTGACCTGCTGAGTTCTACAGCACTCTGCGTATATTGCTTGACAACATCATTTCGGCTGTTTGGGGATCAGTATAGAATACCCATCAGGGCCATTTTTTACTCATGCTGTTCTTTTGCTTTTTCCTCTATGATTCAACGCAATCCGACCCTATGTCACCTCTTTCTAATGTCTGATTTAATGTTTATCAACAGACGAATGCCACCCGGTCTGCCCTCCTGCATGTCCGTTCGACCCAATGTGAGTCCTTGGACAGTAACCTCCCAGCTATAATCTTCTTTCAGCCATCATCCAGTTGTGATGCCAAAATCATACATGCCAATCTGTAACCGTGCTACAAGTTCACCTACCTTATTCCACGTACTGTGAAGTTTCAAATATAGTACCTTTAATCGTGGATTGCCCCTTTTCGATTTTGTCCATCTTTTAGCTTCAACTCAAGCCATAGACTGAGGGTATTCTTTAGCATCAGCCTCCTCTTCTAAGGAGTCTCACTATACTTTGCCTCTGCTTGTAAACCAACGATCTCAACGCCAGCAAGATCACATTGGTTCCGATCGCCCTGCCAAACCAGTTTAAACTCACCGGAACTCTGTCAGCAAACGTGCCAGTAAAGATATTCAATGCTTTCAGGTTCAGGTGTAACCATTCCTCCTACACAGTTGTCAAGTAGGTAGTCACCTGCAAATTTATCCTATTCTTGTTCTCATGATACGTGACACAGACAGCAATTCAGAGCCTACTACCGGGATGTCATTTTTCTAAAAAAAATATATCACCCACCCCAAGGCCTCTCTTCAGTTCCTCTTCAATCTGTCTACCTAAGTCTTTGCTATCAGTATGTATCATGACATCTGGCTGCTCATCCTCGCCCTTGGTAATGCTATGGGACAGATACTAGCCCCCCCTGTTCCTGGTACCGGGAAGACCATATACATCTGTTTGTATCTGTCGCGCCCAAATGAACCACACCTCTTTTCCACTGACTAAGGAATCTCTTATCAACACTGCATTCCTCCTCAACACTCTGGTCTTCTGAACCACAGCACCAGAATCAGTGCCAGAGACATGGTTCGTTATGTAAATTTTATAATGATTTTTGATGGGTACGTTCACAAATATACTTCGCACTGGCTGTGCATTTCTCCTCCTTCTCCTGACAGACTCCCGGTTACATGTCTCCTGCAATCTAGGGCTTACTATCTGCCCTTTGCTCCGGTCTATTACCACCTCGTTCTCCTGTATGCGATGATCATCGGCCTCATGAAATCCTCGTGAAGGGTCTCGACGGGAAACGTCAAACATTGATTCCTCTCCATAGGTGCTGCCTGACCTGCTAAATTCTGCAACACTGTTTGTGTGATATTTTCCTTTCTGAGAGTTTTGTAAGTAAACATGCCTGGCATACAGTTGTATTACAATAGTACTACGTAGTAATCGATGCTAAGGTGAATAATAATATGTATAGATGTAAATATATACTATAAATGTATGTGTGTGTGTGCGCGCGCACCCGTGCGCGCGTGTGTATGTGCATAAATTACCTCAATCGTATGCCACGTAAAGTTAAATCGTTAATTTAACGCGAATTGTAATTAGAATTTAAATTAACGATGGTTTAATTTCATTGTCCAATGACAGAAAAGATGCAATGGACCGCATATGGAACTGGGCATCAAGATACAGTTTATCATAATGCAAAGATATAACTTTACCTGGAATACCAAATGCTTCAAGGACAGGGTAGTAAATCCTGACGATGTTGTAAATTGTAGAATATCCCATTTTCTACCTGAAACAGCAACCAGTTGCCAAATTCTTCCGACTGCTTCCATGCACTGCTTCCAGGAGTTCTTATACACAATCGGAACCACAGTTAAATCCGATAGCAACTCCCATTGGTGTCATTAGAGACAAACCACTGAACAAACAGGCGGTGTCAACTATTTTTACTCATCGAGTTATTGTCTATCATATTTAGCTCTCAAATTTCAAAGTGAAATTTGATGGGGTTCATTAGTCTCTCAGGATTTTAATAAGTCTACTCCATTGTGGGAGCGTTTAGAGCCTTGCATACTTCATATATCTCAGAGAACTCTATCTCAGGGACTTGTGTTTCGACTCTTGGTATAGTCACCCATGCCAGACTGGACAAACGTTAGAGGCCGGAGTAAGAGTGGTTCACATGTCCTCCACGTTTGCGTGTTCCGCCCAGGGGTAATAACCATGAATCGTGAAAATAAATGCGGAAACGGCAATGAAGAATTCTTCTATATTTCTGTGTTATCAAGGACAGGGAGAGATGGAGGAGTTTCATTGCTTCCCGAAACGCCAATGGACAGGTCGTATGTCATGACTGTGATGGGGCTATATTGCGGGCCTCCGAAATGCCAACAAGATACTGTGAAACAAGCATGTAAACAGTGTACGGAAAGACATAAAAAGCAAAGGAGTAGCTGCACCAGAGAATTTTATTTCCCCTGGGAATCCACTGGTGATTCACACAAGGCCTTTCATCTAACCTCTCCACCCAACCTCTAATATTGTGCATTTTAGCCCCAGGAAAATGGTGCATGTTCACTATGCTATTGATGACTCTCATAGTGGTATATACTTGTGTGAAGTGTCCTACTCAGCCTTCCCTGATCGCGAGAAATCAAGTAAAGTTTCTTCAGTGTACATCAGTATTTGTGACGATAATAAATCAGTTTAATGAAGGAGCACATGACATCATCCCGCAGCATCCTGGCAAACCACTACTGGACCGTTTCTAAAGCCTCCGGAGCTGTGCTATATTGTTGCGACCAGAATCGATTGAATATTTCGTATACAACCTAAACAGAGATTTATAAATTTGTAGCATGACTTTCTGATTGTCCAGTTCAGTGTTTTGACTAATAAAGCCCGTCACGGCATATGCTTTCTCAATCACTACTTCAATCTGGGCAGCCACTTTCAGGAAGCTACAGACATGGACCCTAAAATTCTTCAGACTATTATTATTCATAACACTAGCTGTGCACTGTCCCTTTTTCATTTGTTTTGCAAAGATACGATGACACAGACTTATCCCGATTATACCTCACATGGGGATTCTCTGCTCTGACTCCAACGGGAATATATCCTGGTCCATTCTTTCTAATCTATCCACTTTTCCAGCAGTCTTTGTATCATCTACAAACCTTGAATAACACCCACACACACGACACAGTAAAGTCTGCGAATGATGGAAATCCAGGACACACACGCAAAATGCTTTAGAAACTCAACAGGCCAGCCAGCATTTTAGGATTCCTACACCAGTACATCTCATTTTTTCTGAACTTAACTCAAGTTTGCACTTAAGTACGAATGAATGGCAGATGGTGGAGGGAGGGCTAAAGACACCCTAAGATACCAAGGAAGGAGTGACATCTCTTGAACGTAACCCTGTATCTCGAAAAGAAGTTTTGCACTCAGTGTAACTGATTTGGGTTCGGTCCCAACAGCAACACGAGCTGCAGAATTCTGTCCCATCGGCAATAGTAGAACTGCTACTGTAATCAGTGCATCGTACAAAGCGGAACAAGGATATTCAGCCCACCATCCTGTCCTCAACACAAGAGTTTCTGCAGATGCTTGAAATCGAGCGTAACACACACGAAATGTTGGAGGAATTCAACAGGTCAGGCAGCATTCATGGAGGAGAATAAAGTCCCGTGTTACCTCTTTGACAGAGCTTTCTGCTGCTTGCAGGGATATGCTCCAGCAGGGAGACCATAGAGTGTAGACGAATTTTCAAAGGAATCACTGAGAGAGTGGTCCTCACAGAGACGCTGAGTTGCGAGGGAGTTACGGAGGTAAAGATGTGATCGGTGGTAAAAAAAAAAAAACCTTTGAAAGAGAGCGGACGTTATAGAGAATGAAATGCTGGATTAGATTCGTGGAGATGGATGTAAGCACAAGGGGAACTCTATCCCTGTTAGAGATGTGGGAAGATGTGTTGAGGACCGATTACCGTAAATTTGAGAGGATGCTAATGAGAGCAGTATCAATGGTAGAGGAAATGTAACCCCATTCTTTAAAGAAGAATCCGGATGGAGGTTGGATCAGCTACACAGGGAATAAGATCTGCTAGTGAATGTTCCTCTCACGACCAGACAAGGGAAACGGAGGGGTCGGTCAAATTACGTCACTACTTGACTCAGGGTGTAGACGAATCTTAAATGATAAACAGAACTGGATGACACTTGTGGAAGAAATGAAGGTCGAGTTTAGTTTCTAAATGGAGGGAAAATACAAAAAAAAAGGTCGAAAATGGATTTACTAATCCATGTACACGATTCTCTAAAGGTTAGTTTGCAAGTTGAGTCTATAACCAGGAAAGCAAATACGAAGTTAGCGTTCATGTCAAGGGGGACAGAATATAAAAAGCAACGATGCAATGTTCGTACGTGATAAAGGACTGGTGAGGCCTCAACTTGGAGTATTGTGAGCAGTTGTTGGCATTGAATGGCTTGGCTGATGAAAAGAGTTTGATTGTTCTGGGGCAATATGGAACTGCAATTCAGAGAATGAGGGATGCCGTCATTGAAAACTATCGACGGTGAATGCGCAGAGCATGTTTCCGCAGATAAAAGGATGTGACTAAACACGTTGATGAAGGAAGAGCAGTAGATGTAGTGTATAAGGATTTCAACAAGGCATTTGATAAGGAACCCCATGCAAAGCTTATTAAGAAAGTTAGGAGGCATGCGATCCAGGGGGACATTGCTTTGCGGATCCAGAACTGGCTTACCCACAGAAGGCAAACAGCGGTTGTAGACGGGTCATATTCTGTATGGAGTTCAGTCCCTAGAGGAGTGCTTCAGGGATCTGTTCTGGGGCCTTTACTCTTCGTGATTTTTATAATTGATGAGGAAGTGGAGGGATGTGTTAGTAGGTATGCTGATTACACAAAGGTTGGAGGTGTAGTGGACAGTGTGGAGAGCTGTCAGAGATTACAACGGGGCATTGATTGGATGCAAAACTCGGCTGAGAAGTGGCGGTTGAAGTGCAACCCAGTTAAGTGTGAAGTGGTTCATTTTGGTAGGTCAAATGTGATGGCGGAATAATAGTATTAATGGTAAGACCTCTTGGCAGTGTGGAGGATCAGAAGGATCTTGGGATCTGAGTCCATAGGACGCTCAAAGCAGCTGCGCAGGTTCACTCTGTGGTGAAGAAGCCGTACGGTGCATTGGCCTTCATCAAACGTGGAAGTGAATTTAGCAGCCGAGAAGTAATGGTGCAAGTACATAGGACCCTGATCCGACCCTGGACAGTACTTATCTGGACAGTACCTGAAGAGGAAGGTAAAACTGCGCAGGCGCGGGTGACGTCAGCGGAGAGCGCGGGGTTCAAAAAGAGGACCACTTTTAGGAGCGGGCAGTGTCGGTGCGGACAGCGGAGTGCGTGGGAGCAGAGTGCTGTGCTTTGGCTCAGCGGGCGTCGGCGCAAGGGGACTTCGGTGAGAGGAAATCAGTGAGCCTGAGTACGTGCTTGCTGAGGTAAAAAAGGTAAGGCCAGTCGGTACTTTTTTCATTTATTCTGACTAATCTGGGATCACGTAATGGGGGAGACAGTTAGAGCATTGGTGTGCTCCGTATGCGGTATGTGGGAGGTCAGGGTCAACACAGTTGTCCCTGATGACCACACCTGCAAAACGTGCATCCAGCTGCAGCTACTATCAGACCGAGTTAGAGAATTGGAGCAGGAGCTGGATGAACTACGGATCATTCGGGAGGCAGAGGCAGAGATAGATAAGATTTATCGGGAGGTAGTGACACCGTAAAGACAGGATCTAGGCAAATGGGTAGCAGTCAAGAGAAGCAGGGGGAGCAGACAGAGAAAGCAGAGCACCCCTGTGGCCGTTCCCATCAACAATAAGTATACCGTTTTGGATACTGTTGGTGGGGATGACCTACCAGGAACAAGTTACACTATCTCTAGCACTGAAGTTGAACCCTCGACTAGGAAGGGGAGAAGGGAAGAGAAGAGAGCGGTAGTGATAGGGGATTCTATAGTCAGGGGGGTGGATATGAGATTTTGTGGGGAAGATCGGGGGTCTCAGATGATATGTTGCCTCCCTGGTCCCGGGGTCCGGGACATCTCAGATCAGGTGCAGATTATTCTCGAGAGGGAGGGCAAGAACCCAAATGTTGTGGTCCATGTAGGGACCAACGACGTGGGTAGGATGAGTGAGGGGGTCCTGCGTAGTGAGTTCATGGAATTAGGTGCGAAACTGAACGACAGGACCTCCAGGGTAACAATCTCAGGATTGCTACCTGTGCCACGTGCGAGTGAGGCAAGGAACAGAAGGATTATACAGATTAATACGTGGCTGACAGGATGGTGCAGGAGGGAGGGCTTCAGGTTTTTAGATAATTGGGCTTTGTTCCAGGGAAGGTGGGATCTGTTCCGACGGGTCGGTTTACACCTGAACTGGAGCGGTACTACCATTCTTGCAGGAAAGTTTGCTAGTGCTTCTCGGGGGGCTTAAACTAAATTTTCAGGGGGCAGGAATCCAGAATGCGAGAGAGGATAGCGAGATGAAGAATAAAGGACAGGTGGGGATTACACGGTTCCGGAATATTAAGTGTGTAGTAGAGAAAGGTGAGGCGGAACAAGTGATAAGGAGGACACATGTACAGAGGGATGGTCTGATGGAACATGGTGTTAAATGTGCAGAAAGAATAAGTAAATTTAGGAAGGACAACAAAATTCAAGGGTCGTATAGCCCGATGGGAGTTCGGGGAGCTGGGTTAAGCACAATCGGCAGCGATTTGAACAGAGAGAGGAGACATGGGCTAAAAATTCTATATCTGAATGTACGAAGTGTCAGGAATAAGGCAGATGAGCTTGAAGCCCAGGTGCGAATGGGTAACTATGATGTTGTTCGGATAACGGGGACATGGCTGCAGGGAGATGAGACCTGGAAAATGAATGTACAAGGGTATACGTGCTATCGTAGGGACAGAAATGTGGGCAGAGGGGGTGGGGTGGCCCTGTTAGTGAAGAATGAGATTCAGTCCTTTGCAAGGTGGGGGGGACATAGGATCAGGAGAAGTAGAGTCTGTGTGGATAGAACTGAGGAACAGTAAGGGCAAAAAGACCCTAATGGGTGTTGTCAACAGGCCACCAAACAGTAGCATGGATATTGGGTTTAAGTTGAATACGGAGTTAACATTGGCATGTGGCAAAGGTAATGTTGCAGTAGTTATGGGGGATTTCAACATGCAGGTGAACTGGGAGAATCAGGTTGGTGCTGGACCCCAGGATAGGGAGTTTGTAGAGTGCCTACGGGATGCATTCTTGGAATAGCTTGTACAAGAGCCGACCAGGGACAAGGCTATTCTGGATTCAGTGTTGTGTTATGAACAGGATTTGATAAGCAATCTTGAAGTAAAGGAGCAATTAGGAGGTAGTGACCATAATATGATAAGTTTTTATCTGCAATTTGAGAAGGATAAGGGCAGATCGGAGGTGTCAGAGTTGCAGTTGAACAAAGGAGACTATGGAGCCATGAGAGAGGAGCTGGTCAAAGTTGACTGGACGGATAGCCTAGCAGAAAAGACAGTGGAACAGCAATGGCAGGTATTGTTGGGAATAATGCACAAGGTGCAAAATCAGTTCATCCCCCGGAGAAGGAAGGATTCAAAGGGGGGAAAGGGCTCACAGTGGTTGTCAAAGGAAGTCAGAGATTGCATAGCATTAAAAAAAGGAAGTATGACAGAGCTAAGGTGAGTGAGAGGACAGATGATTGGGAAATGTTTAAGGAAGAACAGAAACTAACTAAAAAGGTAATACGGGGAGAAATAATGATGTACGAACGCAAGCTAGCCAGGAATATAAAGGAGGATAGCAGAAGCTCTTTTAGGTATGGTGAAGAGAAAGAAGACAGTTAAGAACAATGTTGGGCCCTTGAAGAATGAATTGGGTGAAATTGTTATGGGAAACAGAGAAATGGCAGAAGTATTTAATAAGTACTTTAGATCTGTCTTCACTAGGGAAGACACAAGCAATCTCCCAGATGAATGGATGGGCCAAGGACATAGGGCAAAAGAGGAAATAAAACAGATTGACATTAGGAAGGAAACAGTGATGAGTAGGCTGATGGGACTGAAGGCTGACAAATCTACAGGTCCAGATGGTCTGCATCCTAGGGTACTAAAGGAGGTGGCCCTGTAAATTGCGGATGCATTGGTAATCATTTTCCAATGTTCCTTAGATTCAGGATCAGTTCCTGAGGATTGGAGAATGGCTAATGTTATTCCACTTTTTAAGAAAGGAAGGAGGGAGAAAACAGTGAACTATCGTCCTGTCAGCCTAACATCAGTAGTGGGGAAGATGCTAGAGTCCATTATTAAAGATGAAATAGTGGCATATCTCGATAGCAGTGATAGGATTGGGCCGAGCCAGCATGGATTTACCAAGGGCAAATCATGCTTGACTAATCTATTGGAGTTTTTCGAGGATGTAACCAGGAAGTTAGACAAGGGAGATCCAGTGGAAGTATTGTACCTCGATTTTCAGAAGGCATTTGATAAGGTCCCACATAGGAGATTGGTGGGTAAAATCAGAACTCATGGCATTGGGGGGAAGATATTGACATGGATAGAAAACTGGTTGGCAGATAGAAAGCAAAGGGTAACGGTGAATGGGTGTTTCTCGGAATGGCAGGTGGTGACTAGTAGGGTGCCAGAGGGCTCGGTATTAGGACCACAGCTGTTTACGATTTACATCAATGATTTAGATGAAGGCATTGAGAATAACATCAACAAGTTTGCTGATGATACTAAGCTGGGTGGCAGTGTGACATGTGATGAGGATGTTAGGAGAATTCAAGGTGACCTGGATAGGCTGGGTGAGTGGGCAGATAGGGCAGATTAACTTTAATGTGAATAAGTGTGAGGTTATCCACTTTGGGAGTAAGAACAGAAAGGCAGATTATTATCTGAATTGTGTAAAGTTAGGTAAGGGAGAAATACAAAGAGATCTAGGAGTCCTTGTTCATCAGTCACTGAAGGTGAATGAGCAAGTGCAGCAGGCAGTGAAGAAGGCTAATTGAATGTTGGCCTTTATTACAAAGGGAATTGAGTACAAGAGTAAGGAAATCCTTTTGCATTTGTACGGGGCCCTGGTGAGACCACACCTGGAGTATTGTGTACAGTTTTGGTCTCCAGGGTTAAGGAAGGACATCCTGACTGTAGAGGAAGTGCAGCGTAGATTCACAAGGTTAATTCCTGGGATGTCCGGACTGTCTTACGCAGAGAGGTTAGAGAGGCTGGGCTTGTACACGCTGGAATTAAGAAGATTGATAGGGAATCTGATTGCCACATATGATTATTAAGGAATTGGACAAGATAGTGGCAGGAAATATGTTCCAGATGCTGAGAGAGTCCAGTACCAGAGGGCATGGTTTGAGAATAAGGGGTAGGTCATTTAGGACAGAGTTAAGGAAAAACTTCTTCTCCCAGAGAGCTGTGGGGGTCTGGAATGCACTGCCTGGGAAGGCAGTGGAGGCCAATTCTCTGGATGTTCTCAAGAAGGAGCTAGATAGGTATCTTATGGATAGGGGAATCAAGGGATATGGGGACAAGGCAGGAACCCGGCATTGATAGTAGTTAACCAGCCATGATCTCAGAATGGCGGTGCAGGCTCGAAGGGCCGAATGGTCTACTTCTGCACCTGTTGTCTATTGTCTATTGACCCCACTTGGAGTACAGTATTCATTTCTAGTCGTCTCTCTACAGGATGTGTGTGGAAGCCATAGAAAGGGTGCAGGGGAGATTTACAAGGATGTTGCCTGAATTGGAAAGAATGCCTTATGAGAATAGTTTGAGTTAACTCGGCCTTTTCTACTAGGAGGGGCAGAGGATGAGAGGTGACCTGAGTGAGTTGCATAAGATGATGAGAGACATTGATCGTGTGGCTAGTCAGCGGTTTTTTTTTGTCCCAGGGCTGAAATGGCTGCCACAAGAGGGCACAGTTTTAAGGTGCTGTGGAGTAGATACAAAGGAGATGTCAGGGAGTGGTGGGTGCGTGGAATGGACTGGCGGCAACTGTAGTGGAGCCGGATACGATAGGTTCTTTTTAAGTAACTTTTGGATAGGTACATGGGGCTGAGAAAAATAGAGGGCTGTCAGTAAGACTGGTAATTTCTAACGTAGGGACATTTTCGGCACAACTTCGTGGGGCGAAGGGCCTGTATTCAGCTGAATGCTTTCTATGTTTCTAAATGTCTAAGAGCAGAAGACACAGTTTCAGGATAAAACGGCGTCCTTTTAAAACCCAGACGATCAGGTATATATATTGCCAGTGTGGCGAATCTGTGGAATTCTTTGCCACATCCAGATGTGGGGGCCAAGGCTTTATATATATTTGAGGCAGATTTCGATATATTAAAATGTTAAGTCATTAATGATACTTGAGTAGGCAGGAGATTGGGGCAGAGAAAGAAATCTGGATCAGCCATTGAGAAATAACGGAGCAGACTCAATGGGCCATAAGGCCAAATTCTTCTCTTATTTCTTCTGGTCTTGTAGTCTTATAGATAAGTTTAGATGACCAAATTTCTGTCTGTAATTACAAAACCATAATCTCGGACGAATAGCCCGCATTAATTTACATCAAAGGCTTCAGCCTTACCCAAGTGTAATAACTAAAGCCCAGCAGATCAGGTCACATTTGTGACTGGTAAGTATAAAGGAACCCTTGCTACTTTGTAATTCCGAACCATTCTGCCACCAATATGTTACTGTGAGGTTTAGGGCATATAACTTATTCTGCAATAATGATATTGACGTTAGATCCGATGCTGTCATTCAAGGATAATATACTAAAGAAAATGCCTTAAACAAGGGTAATATTTAGATTATACAAGGACGTGTTTTTGTATGTTATTTATCTTTTAATACTATCGGGAGATATTGTCAACAGCGTGTTAACTGATCGATTCAGAGTAATTCCAATTCTTATGCTAAGTTGCTTTGCAATCAAACAGACTGGAATGAAATTTCATGATATCCGTTTCTTAAAGATAATAATAAATTAATCCCTGTTTCTTAATCCACGCTGACCGTTAGTACAGTGGTTCCGAAACAGCGTTCGGTTGAAACTCAAATTAATAACTCATAAAAATAATGAAGCTGAAGTTACAAGAAGGATTAATTCTGTTTGAATTTTATTTGCAAATCTTCCGCATTGCTACAAATAGGTACTTCACACCATTTTTCAACTCCTCCCTGAATTTTCTCTGTGTCAATCCATAGATACACGTGTTGGTACAAGTACTGAGAGAAGACAACATAGACCCACATACCTGTAAGATATAGCTTGGTTTGCTAAAATACCTGTCTGAGAAGGAATAGTTTACGTCTTGCCAGATCAAAGAATGTACGACATAGGGCATCCATAATAATATAAAATTGGCAGAAACTGCGAACAACAAAATCATTGATTTTCTCCTGACTGCTACCTCTGGATCATTACCAGTTTCGCCGCTTTTCCGAAGTATTCGACGAACTCTATTTGTTGCTACAATCTGTTTAACGGTTGAAATATTAAAGAGCAGAATTAAACAAATTGGTAATAACGGTGTTGTAATACTGTCAAATATCTCGTAGGCTTTCCACAGGGGAGACGTGAAATAATCAGCTCTGGCAATACAACGCCATCGATCGACCGCAAAGTAAAACGGAATGGCCTTGGCACAACACGCTGCACTCACTGTTGCTATCACCACTGTCGCTGTTCTCTCGGTGCAATATCGGTTCCGCAGCTTCTGACAGCAGATGGCGACGCAGCGATCGAAAGTAAAAGCAACTGTCAACCAAACGGAGCAGTCCCAGGTTGCGTGACACAGAACAAGTAGCACAGAACACACCGGAGTTACGAGCAAGAAATTAGCCAACAAATAGATATAATTTATCCTCTCTAACATAACGACAAAGATGACCACCATCAGATCGGCTGCCGCCATGGCCACCAGGTAGAACGTAATGCATTTGGATAGACCGCATTTTCCCCGGGACAGGATCACAATCGCCGTTAAATTAACTGAAAAGTTGGAAAAAATATCAATTACTATCAGTTACCACAGAATGATTAGTATGACTTTATTTGCGTAGTGTACATAATAGTTCACTGGGCCTTTGTATTGAGTGTGAGTGCGCTGGGATGCGGATGGCCCAATCCAGCTGTTTCTAGGTTATCATGCACAATTTAGATAAACAATCATTCATAATTTTCACGCCCAGAAGTTACCCATCAGGTGGAAATCCGGTGGCTGACAGCAGAGTGCTCTCAGACGTCTGGTTTGAGCAGTGAACAAAAGGCAGGAAACTAACCCGTAAAGCAAGGTTGTCAAGAACTTTCCCGAATAGGATGGCGTCATGCGGAGACCGGCACAGATCGTGGAGAGATAGGCTTTAATTTCAGCCCTTATGACGTCATGATAGGTCTTTAAAATAGATTATTTAATTTGTTTAAAAAATGAAAGTATTTGATAATGCATCGATAAAAGTCATGAGTGCATTTGGTTGGAAATCGGGTGATATTTGGAGACCGCCTGGGAAGCCTTCTGAACTCATGTGACGTGAATCGGCTCTCAGGGCTAAATGGCCACAGGCAGACATCCGATCAAAGTTAAAGTCAGGCGTTACACTCTATGCACTCTCTCTAGAAGAACGGAAATACCAGCGAGGCGACCTGAATGTTCGGTGCCGCATGAAGAAAAAACGCCAAAATTGCGAGCGGGTACCGCACGAGAGGTTAGAAGTAAGTTTTGCAAGACAACGTAAGAAGTGAAACGTTCGTGAGAAGTCAACATATTCAACATGCTTATTGAGGGACCATTATGATTTTTTTTTTATAATGCCCGTAGATTAAATACCACGCATTCAATAATTAGTTGTTTCTCTTTTTAAATGTAAAAGGAAGTACAGAACGAACGGACCGAAAATTGCAATAGACAATATGACAACAGACTGTAAGAGCTAGGAACAGATTTGCGCTATTCAGTCCATGTCTTCTCCGCCATTCTATCATGGTTGATTCCGGATCCTACTCAACCCGATACAGCTGCCTTCTCGTCTTATTCTTTCATGCCCTGTCCGACCACTAAACGATCAGCTTTCGCTTTAAATATACGCACAGGCTTGGCCTCCATTGCAGTCTGTGGCAGATCATTCCACATATTTACTACTTTCTGTCTAAAATAAAATCCTTCTTGCTTCTGTTCTAAATTGTCGCCACTCAATGTTGAGGCTATTCCCTCTAGCTCTAGATACTGCCATCATAGGAATAGGCTCTCCACACCACCGTATCTTGTCCTTTCAACATTCGATGTGTTTCAGTAAGATCCCCCGCATTGTCCCTGAAATAAATGCCAACATTTCATTTTCCTTCTTTACCACAGACTCAACCAGTAAATCAACCTTCTGGGGGTCTTGCACAAAGACTCAGAAAGGCATCTGCACCTCTGACGTTTTGAACATTCTCCCCATTTAGATCATAGTCGGCACTATTGTTCTTAACAAAATGCATTATCATACATAAGGAAAAACTTCTTCTCCCAGAGAGTTGTGGGGGTCTGGAATGTACTGCCTGGGAAGGCAGTGGAGGCCAATTCTCTGGATGCTTTCAAGAAGGAGCTAGATATGTATCTTATGCATAGGGGAATCAAGGGATATGGGGACAAGGCAGGAACCGGGTATTAATAGTAGTTGATCAGCCATGATCTCAAAATGGCGGTGCAGGCTCGAAGGGCCGAATGGTCTACTTCTGCATCTATTGTCTATTTCCCAACCCTGTATTCCTCCTGCCTCTTTTTGGCTCATTCTTCCAAATTGTCTAGGTCTTGTTGCAGTTGCATTGCCTCCTCAGCACTGCATGCTTTTCTACCTATTACGATCAACAATATATTTTCCAGCAAAGCTATCAGTTCGGTTAGCATCATCATTGACAAAGCAATGTGAAAAGTACTGAAAACAATATTGACCCCTGAGCAACACCACTAGTTCCTTTTATGCCCACTCGCTGACTCCTGGCTTTCAGCCATTCCACTATCGATGTCAATATCTTTCTGTTACGCCACAAGAATGTATCTTGTTAAACAGCCTTATGTTTGGCGCCCCGGCAAAAGCGTTCTGAAAATCCAAGGCAATGACATGCACAGCTTCTCCTTTGCCCACTAGGCTTGGTACTTTTTCGAAGATTTCTAATAGATTTGTCAGGCAGAGTTTCCCTCCAGAAAACTATGCTGACTTTAATTTATTTTATACTTGTCTACAAGTATCTCGAAAACTCATCTTTAATAATGGATTCCTACACTTTCCCAACAATTGCAGTTGAGTTATATAGCCAATAATATCTTTTATTTTGCCTTCCTCCATTTTTAAAGAATTGAGTGACATTTGTAATCTTCTAGTCCGCTGGAACCATGCTAGAATCAAGTGGTTCTTTAACAATCGTTCCCAATGCATCGGTTATCTCTCAGTAACACATTTCTGGTCTCTGGGATGTAGTCCATCCGCTGCAAGCGATTCATCAACCCTAAGAACTCTCAGTCTGCCATGAGACATAGAAGACGAAATTGGCCAATGGCCCATCGAGACTCCTGCGTCACTACACCATGGCTGATCCATTATCTCTCTCAGTACCATTCTCTTGCCTTCCCCCGAATTCCTTCGTGCCCCAATATATCAAGGTTCTATCAACGCTGCCTTAAATATAGTTCAGGACCTGTCCATCAGAGCCACCTTTGGCAAAATTATCCACAGATTCACTACTCTGTAGTTACCCTCATTCCCGTTCTAAAAGAATACCCCTGTATTCTCAGGCTGTATTATATAGTCTTAGGTTCTTCCACCAGAGGAAGCATCTTCTCCAAATTTAATTTATCAAATTGTCACCCCTTATTCTTCTGAATTCAAGTGAATACTGGCCCAGAGTAATAAAACGCCTTTTAATATCTTTTAATTCTGGAATAATTGCCTTAACCTCCTCTGAACCCTGTCCAATTTCTGTACATCTTTTCTAAGATCAAAGTTCAATATAGCGCACAATAGTCCAACTGGTGCTTTAAACAGTCTCAAGATAACATCCTTGCCTTTATATTATAATCGTCTTGAAATGACTTCTAACATCGCAATGCCTTCCTCACCACAGAATCAATCGGCAAATTACACTTCAAGGAATCCTGCACAATGACTGACAGGTCACTTACGCCTCATATATATATATATTGGCTTACTGCCAATCAGCGAGTGCGTTGTCCAAGCTAGTAGCTTGGTAGGCAGCGTCACTTATGGAACCTTGTCACCTGTAAGCTCTCTAATCAATTCCTGTTCATTGCACAACCCTCAGTCGAAAATAGTTGATCCCCTTGAGGTCTCAAGCAGGAGCTGGTTTTAAAGCCAAATCAATGGGTTTGAATAGGTGCATTTAATATCAGAGAAATGTTTGCAATATATATTCTGAAATTATTTCTTCATCTCGTCGGTATTTCAGATATTCTCCATCTTTCAATTTTACATTAGGCTGATTTTTCCAATCTATCCGCATATTGATATCCCTCATGACTCTTATAATATTGATCTTTCGGCATGTATTTTCTATCTCTTGTGGTAATTTGTAGATCGTTTCCTTACACAACCATGAGGAAATTTATCTTTTATCCAAGCAACTGACGCACAATGCTGGACGATCTCAACAGGTCACAGCATATCGCCCTTTTCCTCCCCCCACTTTTTTTTCATCCACGGGTTTATGTCCTCTCCTGTCTGTTCTCCAGCCAGTTATCTTTTTCACCAATGGATTTCTCAGCTCTTTACAACATCCCTTCTCCTCTCCAAGTTACACCTACCATCTTGAGTTTCTTCCTCCCCGCACACCACCTTCTTACACTGACTCCTGATAATTTTTCTTCAGTCCTCATGAGGGCACTCGGCCCGAAAAGTTGATTGTACCCTTTTCCATAGACGATAATGTTACTCCTGCATTGTGCGTCTGCGTTGCTTGACAACATCCATACTACTGTTTGCAGGTCTGCATACAACTACCGTCAGAATCTTTTTACTCTTGTTACTCCTTTGCTTTACCTAATCTGATTCAACACCATCCGAATATATGCCCCCTCTTTCTGTTGGTTTGATTTCAATTTTTCCCATCAGAGCAACGCCACTCGTTCTGCCTTCCTGCATGTCCGTTCGATACAACTTGAATCGTTGGGGTTTAAGAACCTAGCCATAATCTTCTTTCAGCCATGATTCAGTGATGAATGCAACCTCATACATGCCAATCTGTACCTGTACTACAAGTTTACCGACCGCATGCCGTATAAAGAGCTTTCAAATATAGTACATTTATTCCTGTGTTCGCCCGTTTCGATTTTGTACATATTTAAGTTGCAATTCATCCTTTCGATTGAAGCTTTCCTCTATCTTCAGTCTCTCCTGGCTAGGAGACTCACTACACATTGCCTCTGCTCGTAAACAAACAAACTGAATGAGCACTTTTACTCTGGTTCCCATCGCCCTGCCAAAATAGGTTAAAACCACCCGAACGGCTCTAGCCAAACTAGTGGTGGGATATAGGAACCCTTCCATTTAAGATGTACAGAGTGCCCCTGCACCAGTTCCTCAGCCACGCCGTCACCTGCCAAACCTCCAATTCTTACGCTCACTGGTACATGCCACAAGTAGCAATTCAGACATGAAATTAGCCGGGAAGTCTTGTTTGTTAACCTTCTACCTAGCTCTCTAAGATCTCTCTTCAGTTCTTCCTCTCTTTGTCTACCTACGCCATTGATGCCAATATGTACCAAGATTTCCGGCTGGTCAACCACGCCCTTGAGAATGCTATAGGACAAATTTGAAACATCCCTGACCCTAGCACCGTGGAAGCAACATACAATCATGGTGTATCTATCACGCCACTGAGCCTCATCCCTGTTCCTCTGACTAAGGGATTTCCTGACAACAATGTAGTCATCCTCAGCACTCAGCTCTTCTGGGCCACAGCACCAGACGCATTGCCAGAAACCATTCCAGCTGCCAAAAGTTGTATTATTATTATTGTGGGGAACATCCACAAGTTGAATCTGCACTGGCCCTACATTTTCCGTCCTCCTCCAGAAAGTCATGCAGTCACTTGTCTCCTGAAATCTACGAGTGACGATGCCTCTGTAGCTCCCGTCAATAACCTACTCATTTTGGCGTATGAGTTGAAAATCACCGAAAGGAATACGACACACATTATAACCTCACTTCAGCAGACAGTCCCACTGGAAAGGACAAACTAATGCGTAATTGCCGCAGCCGCTGGTTTGAGTACAAACTCATTCTTGTTTGGAGAAGCACAGGTAAATAACTGACAGACAGACTACTCTTCAAAACAGTATTTCATATGCATGATTTCGTTTTCTCCGCTATCCGGGAGAACCCAGAAGAGGAGTCATGTTTGTTGATTGAACTTCGGACGGTAGATACAAGAGTAACTCAACGGAAATATTCATTATCCAGGTCGCTCGACAGTTTGACCGCAAATTTAGGTAATTTAATTACAAATAGGTGACGTCGTGAAAGGATATTACCATTTATTTATTTTACTGAATAACACACTACAGAATTATTTTGCACATTAAAGCAAAACTATGCTGGTGGTATGGAGACGATATATTTTTATTTCCCTCAGTTTCTAAGGACATGCAGAGGAATGGCCTATCTTATGTGGAGACAATAGGGTAACAGCAGACGATAAATTTGAATTTAACCAATACCTGCGAGGAATCTTCTCGTCGCTACAGTAAACTTTTACGGTATTACGGAATGTGCGGGGTGCCCGAGATATCACGACACGGAACGTACGCAGCAGTAACATGGCCTGTTGAGTCGTTCCTGTCACTGTCAGGAGGTCACTGTCACTGTCACTGTCATTCCTGTCACTGTCAGGAGGTTTTACACTCCACACATTTAACTTGAGTCAAGAAACCATCTGGTTAATCATCCCCGCATGGTTACCTGAAGCAGTTACTTTACAACCCGTCCTGATGATATCCTTGTGAAGGGATTCGACTCGAGCGTCGAATATTTATTCCTCTCCATAGATGCTGCCTGACCTGTTGAATTCCGGCAGCATTGTGTGGTGTTCTTTTCCTGACTGCGTGGTTTGT